>NW_014569601.1:99518-124875 GCF_001313835.1 Polistes canadensis
GATAAATATTAACAGGAATTAATTGTCAACAATAATCTTCTAATTGTTCAACGAAATACTCTAAACAATTAAATATTTAAAAACAAAATAATATATAAAATATTATATATATATATATAATATTTAATTACAATCATAAGAGATCAATTTTCGTTGTACAATCTATAACACGAGTATAAGAAGAAGCGATATATATTAACGCAATCGTTCATCGAAAAGTCCTGTCTTTGATATTTCTCTACCAACTAACTCGAGACCTGTCCATTCTGTTTTTGAACGAAACGATTGTAACGTTACTTCGTTCCTAGTTTCGGTATCACGTCCCTTGGCCATTTAAAGACGCTTCATTAAGCAGCTAAACATTTTCACGGACACCCGGTAGCGCGTTAATGACTGATGACTCTGGAACGTTAGTAGGATAAGCGACTAACGAACAAGGCTACCTGCTCTCGAAGTTTTTCCTTTACCCCTGCTGTTTGTTTTCCTTCTTAGTTTCATCTCTCCGGTTTCTTCTTCCATTTTTCTCTATCTCTCTCTATCTCTCTCTTTCTCACTCTCTCAATCTTTCTACCTTTCTGTCTATTAATTTTTTTTTTTTCGAGCATGGTATTTGTGCTTTGCTTCCTTATCGATAAATGTCATCCTTTATTAATGAGCCGAAGATAAATTCAGAGACGCGACAACGGTCGTTCTACTGTTTGGTAGGAAGACACTCCTCTTTCTCTCATCCTCCTACCCCCTGTTATCCCTCTTACCTCTTGTTACTCCTGGTTCTTTCTTCGTCTCGTTGGAATATCTAGTGAAAAGCGCGATCCCGAGTCGAGGGTGGGCCAAGATCGTTAGAATCGTCTGGACCCCCCTCTCTCTCTTTCTCTCTCTTTCTCGAAACGTCCCAATCGACTTATTAATTTTCAACAGAAGGAACGAACGAACGAAGGAACGAACGAAGGGACCCTTCTACGAATAGATTATCATTTCGCTACCGTACACATCGCTTATTATATCTCGTTCATTATAATATTACGTCTACTTTGATATATATATAACCACCTAAGGATTTTCTTTTATATTTTATTTTTTTGTTTTTTCTTAAACATGTGGGCAACCTAATTAAAATCGATAGAAAATTGTTCAAAGACTGTTTAATTTCGTGGCCTAGTAAAAAGTATCGATATTACTAATGATTGGGAAGTAGTCGTCGAATGATCGCTAACAGAGACGATCGATCGTGTCTCGATTCTCGTTTGAAAATGAAATTTCGTAGCAGGACCGCACCCTTGGACTTTTTTAAAACCTCGACTCGAGCCCTTGAAAAAATACCACACCCCCTGCCGCGAAAGAATTCTTTCTATCTATTTCTCTCTCTCTCTCTCTCTATATATATATATATATATATACATAGTATAATATACCAAAAAAAGAAGAAGAAATAAAAAAAGAGAGTCACGCAAGTTATTGACCAAAAATTTTGGGGCGTGTCTACCAAAGACACTTCTTCTTTTTTCTTAAACATCTTTTCGCGCACCCGTATAAAATCCACGTTTCTTAGGACACCTTCTTCTTTTCTTTTTCTCGCAAGAGAGAGAGAGAGAGAGAGAGAGAGAAAGAAAGGAAGAAAGATGGATGCGCGATTCGATTTACATTTATATAAGACTTTTCGTGATTCCTTTCTATTTCTTTTCTTCTTTTTATCGAATTTCGAAACTATTGTACAGAATGAGAGAGAAAGAGAGAAAGAGAGAGGGGATATAAAAATAAAAAAACACCTAAGACAAGTAAAAATGTTGATTCTTTAAGAGCACGCAACGTTTGCGCATCGTCCCGCAAGGTTCGACAGGTTCTTAAAAAAAAAAAAAAAATGAATTGAATTTTTGTTATTCGCGCGTTTTTTCGTTTGTTCTTTCCTTTTTTTTTCGTAAGAAAAGAGAAAAGAGAAAGTAAGAATTCTGTTCTCGCGGTTTGCTTTTTCGGTACTCAGAGGGGAAGGAAAGAAGGAAGAAAGGAAGGAAGGAAGGAAGGAAGGAAGGATTCTGAGAGTCGAATGTTGGACCATCATGAGAACAGGGAAGGCCACTCTTGGTCGGCTTGTAAATCCAGAGCTCCTTGTAAATCCGACTGTAATTCCGGGCGAGGACGCGAGCCGCGAGTAGGAACGGGTGGATGGTGGGGAGGATTGGAAGAGGGTTGTTGGGTAAGAGGAATTACGACATACACGGATCGCGAATTACCCTTGGAGAACGGGCCGCGGGAGATCGAACGCGTTGACATCGGAAACTACTTCGATCTTCGATCTTTGCGTACGATCCAACCAGCCAGCTGCTGCCTCCATCCGAAAAAGAGAAAGATTATTCTTGAATTTATCTTTTACCTTCTTCTTTTTTCTTTTTAACATTTGTCTTTTACTTGGTCTTCTTACCTCGTCTCTTACGTTTTTTTAGAGTGGGGGGAGGTGGAGGGGGACGGGGTTCGTGATCGCTAAGAGAAAATAAATCCATTTAATTCTATTATAAAAAGGGCCCATTCGATGTAGAATTTTTGCTTAATAAATAATTGTACTTTAATTATTTGAAACGTTTTATTATTGAATGAAAATAAGACAACATAAATAATAACTACTTTACTTAATTATACTCTCAAGACAATATATTACGAATTTTATTCAAATAATATCATTTAATAATTTAATACGCTTTATTATTGAATGAAAAAAATTATATTTTATAGCACGATTTAATGATTTTAAATACCGTGGAAAATTACATGATTTTCATAACCCCATTATTTGTATTATATTATTTTTTTTTCTTGTAATTTCACTTAACACAATTTTGTCATGTAACAATCACGAAAAGGGAATTAAATTGTTTTATAGAAAATCTCTCGTGTATTATTATTTATTGCCAATGAAGTCGTTTAGAGGAAAAACTTGAAAGGTGTGATTATGCTATCGCATGCAACCACAAAAGTATTATACTAATGCTATTCTATGTTCGACCCGTTAAGAGGAAAAAGATAGGCGGTGTGAAATCAAGAAAGTAAACGTGTGTGTGGGGATACGTCTTTATCCCTCCCTTTCTTTTTTCATAGAATAGAACATTTAATCACGTAGAAAACGCGTCGTCTGACCTTTAGTATAAATACGTCCGGCTCCGGCGTTAAAAGTTCAAAGTAGGAATCGTAATCAATAAAATAAGGTTGTACGGTGATCGTATAACTTCGATATATACATATACATATATCTATAAAGGATAGTAAGAAAACGAATAAGAAGAAGAAGAAGAAGAAGAAAATGAAGAAGAAGAAGAAGAAGAACAGGATCGATGGATGGATGGATGGGTATGGCGATGGGTTTGCGTCTATCTGAGTCGCGATAAAACGTCGAGTCAGCGTTTTGAGCGTAAGTCGACTTCGTTATAAATTTTCTCTACATGGAGGACGGATGTATCAAGAAAGAAAAAGAGAGAGAAAGAGTTGTAAGTTTGATCTTACGCGTGGGAGCGAAAGGGTTAAATACGAAGGAAGGTAAAAGGGTGCGAGTAATAGGAAGAGAAGATAGGAAATGATGATAATATATAATCATAATAATAATACAAAAATTGAAAGGAGAGTGAGAGAAGAAGGTACGAGAGGAATAAATAAATATAAAAAAATAAAATAAAATAAAATAAAATCTAAAAGAAGGAGGGGGGGAGAGAGAGAGAAATCAGTCGAGTCGGACTAATCCGCGGAGCGTTGAGATCCGATCTTGCATCAATAACCTTAATAAACCAACAACCACTCATGTTAACGCGTAACACAAGCCAGACATGGTATATCTCGCGATTGGCCATTCCTCGGGGGGACCCTTTTAACTTTCTCTCTCTCTCTTTCTCTCTTTCTCAATTCTATCTTTTTTTGGGTCTTTTTGCTTTGACGATGCCCACGCTGCGATTGGCATTTCGCCAAAGGGCCCTGAAACTTCTTTCTCTCCCTTGTCTACGCTCGAATGTTGATACTATTCTATATATCCCTAAGCTTGATTTTCAATTTTCTTAGAGTATATCAAATCATCTCGTTTGTTTTATTTTTTTTTAAATGACGTCAAAAATAAATATACATAATTCAGAGAAAATGGATATTTGTTAAATAAAATTAAATGATTTTTATCGTAAGAAAATGTTTTCTTCAAAACAATTATGTCAATCTTGTAATTAGGAGATACTCTCTAGAGAGGTTTTAATATAGAAATAATTAAATGTAAAATATATTATATATCGTGAACTTGTAAAAATATAGGCAGCAATAAAATTAAACATAGATTCTTATTTCGGACATTCATTCAATTAGATTTTCAGTGGAATTTTTAGTATACGAATATTCTATTATTCGTTCGTTTTACTATCGAACACTGTATCTACACTTTTCTACATGTGCCATTTATTATTAAAACAAATATAATTGACACGTAGCAGATTCTTTATAAAAAATTATATCTTTCTTATTTTTCATATTGCTTCAATATGAAATGGATATCTAACGCATTTACAACTCACGTGTAATGACATCGAAAACGAGAACGTATAATACTTTTCAGTATTGTGAAATGGGGAAAAAGAAATTCGTAAATTAAAAATTGATGAAAGTGCAACAAATATCATTAATATTTTCCTATAAAAAAATACATGCGTGCAGTTTACCTTAATGCGCTTTTTTTATTTATTTTTTATTTTAATTTACCTACCTTTGGCCGAAAACACTGTATACTCTATACTATCTCATTCTCTCACAGGTTAAATCCTATAGACGTATATGTTTGTCTCTTTTTAATGTCGTTTCCTCATTTCCGTTTCATCGAATTTCAAATCACAACGATTCTAAAGAAGATTTCACTTTCAAGCAATGCATTTATTCGAAAATTTTGTATCTTCTAATTAATTCTAATATCGCGAAAGTTTAACCATAAACACAAAATAAATTCGTAATCGAATTATATATGTAAAATTTTGAACAAAAATTTAAACAAAGTAAGTAATCGATAAATAAAATTCGTAAATATATTGAAATCATTAGATTAATCCGATCCCATTACACGCTAGTCCGATCAATCCAACGCAAAAAGGATCTTCAGAGAGAAAAAGAGAGAAAGAGAAGCAAGTTACGTGCCGACGAATTTTTTGCTTATTTTTGTCGAGGTGTTAGGTATACATAAGCGGGTAACCAACGACATAAACTCCGTTTGTAACGGCTCTACTCTAACTATATAGAGATTTTCTTCGTTCGTTTCTTTAACTCCGAAAGGAAGAAGAGGAAGAAGAAGAAGAAGAAGGTGTCTGACGAAGTCTCAGGGCGAGAAGCTGTGAGGACGACGAATAGAAAGAGAAAGAGAAAGAGAGAAAGATAGGGGAAAAAAAAAAAAACAAGAGGAAAGAAGTTTTCGAGGCTGGCATATGCATAAAGGATACGAACCTTACCGAGACCCCGACACCTTCGAACCTGCTGCACTCTTCCCCCTCTTCCTACACCTCCTTTTTACACTTTTCTTATTTTTATGTTTTTTGGCATTTCTCTTTTTTCTTTTGTTCTTGTTTTTTTTCTTCTTTTTTTTTTACCTTTCGCCCAAGCCCCGTTCTTTCGTTGGTTAATTAGATTTTGATGGCTGGCGCGAACATTTGCATCCTTTATCCTCGAAGACTCGACCGTTTCTCTATTTCTCTCTCTCTCTCTCTTTTTCTCATTCGTTTTCTCGTTCGTCTTCCTTCGACGTCTCCTTTTCCATCTCTCTCTCTCTCTCTCTCTCTCTCTTTTACTTTTTCTTTCTTTCTTGGGTTTTAATTTCTCTTTTTTCACTTGGAGCGTTATTCCTTTGCTCTGCAGGGGAGAGACGTTTAGGCCCCGCGGATGCTTAACTCCAAAGCGATTTAGCGGGCCAGGGGCCAAGTGTCAACAAGCCGGCACTGGCCGACGTACGTAGCACCTAAACTGCAATACGATGCTTGCCGTTCCTCCTCAAGCCGCTGGTCCTTCGATTTTTTTTCCATTCCTCCTTCCCTTTCACTCCTACACATATCTCTTTCTCTCTCTTTCTCTCTCTTTCTATCTTTATTATTTTCCTTTTCTTCCTCTCGTCTTCTTTCATCCTGATCCTTTCTCTTTCTACGACGGAACTCGCGTTCCACCCGGGTCGCCGTGATCTCTGCTTTAAAGCAGCGCTTATAATTCACTATACACACATATCTATCTATATATATATATATATATATGCGTATACGTATGTGTATATAAAGCGTTAGCATAACCCTTCTCTGTGTCATATAAATCATCATCGTTTCGAATCTCCTTGAAGATTTAGTTTTTGCTTTGACAGCCAACGTCTCGCGTGTCTTGAGTATTAATTCAAACATTTAAGAATTTCAAACGCGCGATCGCGTAACAAAATAATTCAAATCATATATCTAGGAGTTAATCAAAATTCGATCTGATTTTTAAACGATTTATCGAACATATATATTTTGAAACTTATAACTCACGGTTTCAATCGTGAAAATATTAATTTTCAATTATAGATAACTGAATGAAATTGAAAGTAAGATAATTTATCTTTAATAGTTAAGAATTATTTTCATTAAGGCAAAGAAAATTAGCAAATAATTGAGTACAGGTTACGATCGAGTTTTGGGCGTCTCGGATTCCGACATACGAGCACACAGGAGGTAAAAGAGAATACCTGGCGCGAGGGCAAACGTCAAAACACCTCGCCCACCTACGCGTCCTGGTCAGGAGCGTGCGCGAGCGCGCATTCACCTTCACTCACTCTCACATCAGAAAGAGAGAAAGAGAGAGAAAGACACGGGAGAGAGCACGCGAGATTCCTACGGAGCAACCGATGACTGGAATGACTTGCACTCGATGTCGAACCAAAGATCCCCTTCGTGCACTATCCTTCTTCTTTTTCTTTTTATTCTTCATCTCTCTCTCGCTCTCTCTCTCTCTCTTTCTCTTTCTTTGACTCTTTCTATCTACCTGAGAATGAAAGATCGTAGAGCAAACGATAGAGAGAGAAAGAGAGAGGGTGGGGAGGGAGTGGAGAGGAGTGTTCAGGTAACCTTCATCGAGGGAGGTGCAGGCTTAATTTAATTAATTCCATGCGCCATCTTGACAAGTGTGTGCGCATCGTACGTGCGTCCAAAGAATAATTTTCATACTCATCCACTGTGTCTTCTTTCTCTCTCTCTCTCTCTCTATCGTTTTCTTCTTTTCTTTTTCATCTTTCCACTTTCTCCCCCTTCCCCTTCCCCCCCTTCCTGGTCTTTCTCTTCCTCCTCTTATACGCCCTCGCTCGAGTCGTTCGTTTCTTCGGTTATCAGATCTCCGATTCATACTCGTCAAGCTCGAGCATCGCGAAGGTAGGGGGAGAAAGAGAGAGAGAGAGAGAGATAGAAAAAGAAAAGAAGAGGAAAAAAAAGAAAAAAAGAAAAAGGGACGAACATTTATCCACTCCCATCTCGCCGGATCATTTGTCTTTTTGATGTCGCGTCCTATCTGATTCGTTAATTGCGACCTCTCCATCGATTCATTCTCTTCTACTCCTATATCCCATATAAGTGAATTTATATGGGGAATTTGTAAGCGCGTTGTTTTGTTGAAAACATATACGATTGACCAAAAAAAAAAAAAGAAAGGAAAATTATAAAATTCGATAATTATTTATTCATTTTGTCTTCCTGCGTTCACACATAAGTTGGTCATAATATATTACGAGAATATTTATTTTATAATAGATTAATAAAAAAAAAAATAACAAGCAAAGAAGGAACAAATTCGGCCGATCTCGAAACGAGTCAGTCGGAGGTTGCAATTTTGAAAAGTAGCCGACAAAAATTTGTATAGTTACCTTCGATAAAGCGAATTATCTTTCGATTTCCAACGGGGGTATTCGTTCGTTCGGTTCTCTTAACAGGGGTGTGTGGGAGCGGGTGGGGGTTTAAAAAGGAAAATAAAATAAAAATAAAGGAAGGAAGAATATTGGTCGGTAAAAGAAAAGAAAAGAAAAGAAAAGAAAAGGAAGGAAGGAAGTAAGGAAAGAAGGAAAAAGGGCTTAGACGGTGGGGGTAATAGCGCGGAGTTATAAATTACACATCCGCGAGGTTAACTCTATAATGATTTACTAGTCCGGCATGAATCGGCGGCGTTTAAAAAATACCAGTAATTACCGAAAGGCGAGGAGCGCAAAAATGCGGCCGCGAAAAAGGGAAAGAAAGATAGAGAGAGAGACAGACAGAGAGAACACTTTGCGTTCCACCCGCGGCCCAATGGCGAAACGAAACGAAACGAGAGAGGAAGTAAGAAGAAGAAGAAGAAGAAGAAGAAGAAGACTGGTCCGTCATTTAAGTCGACGGCCTCGAAGCTTTAACGCAGATTTATGGGTAATCGAGAGGCTAAGCCAGGCATCATCCTCGAGAACGGCCATACTCTCTTTCTCTCTTTCTCTCTCTCTCTTTCTTTCGCATTTTTGTTTTTATTTTTATATTTTTTTTCTCTCTCTCTCTCTCTCGCTCACTCTTTCACTCTGTTGTTGCTCGAAACGGGAAGGGAGAAAATTCTTCTTCTTCTTCTTCTACTTCTTCTTATACTTCTTTTACTTCTTTTTCTTCTTCGGCGCGTCCCCGATCGATTACGATCTTCATTCGGACGTGTCGTAGCCTCGGGCCGGTATTTAAACTCTCTAATTTCCGATCAATCAAGAATTTTTCGTGGAAGTCAAAAATGAATCACGCTGCGTTGGGCGGTTCACCGCTAACTAGCCTCACAATGCTTCGACATTAGAGAGATCAGGAATGAGTATATAAGTAAGAAAGAAATAAAGAATAAGATGATGATGAAGAAGAAGAAGAGGAGGAAGAAAAAGGGGAGTGAGAGAGGATGTTCTTTCGAACTTGGCCTCGTCAGTGCCGGTCATTGCTGACAATACAGGTCGAGTTCGTCGCGGGAGGTAAAAATATAAAAAGAATTTAGAAGAGAAAGAGAGATAGTGTCGAGATTCTCAAGAGTATCCTTCTTCTTTCGAAGAGAGAAGAACGAACGTGCGTGTATATGCGTGCGTGAGAGACAGAGAGATGATGATGAGATATAATCTTTCTCTTTCTTCATTGGAAACGAAGAGAAGAAATAGAAATGAAAGAAAGAATGCCCACTCTCTCGAAGATTCGGCAGGAAGAGGACGGGGTTGGTGGGAGGGAGGAAGGGTAGGGAGGGACGGCGGGGGTGCCAGAGGGTGAACGAGGGAGATCTTACCGGTCGATAACTAACTCGGCGTGATCACTGAAAAATGGCTGTCAAACATTCTTGTCCTTTTAACTTGCGGCCCACCCCACCCCATATACTCCTATCTCCTCCTCGTTCACTTTTACACTATCTCTTTCTCTTTTTCTCTCTTGGAGACGAGACTAATGGTCCACGGACGTGACGGTCCGTGCTGTTTCTCGAGGGTCCAGCTTCCGGGACACGCTAGCCGTCACGATCTCTTCCTTCTTCGGTTTCACCTTCGTCGCATGATCATTACCACTATTTTCGTTTATACAGTCTTGTTTTAGTATTCTTATCAATTTAGAACTAGAGAATAAAAGGTATAACTGTTGAACGATCAAATGATATTTTATTTTAGCTGTTTAATATATATCTAATTTATATTTAAATATATAAAATTATTTAAATGTAAAAATAATCGCGATTGAATACAATTTTTAAGTAAGAATTACAGTAATTGATTGTGTCAATTATTCGGACATTGTTGTCACCTTTTTTATATTTACCTATTATGATCGTATTACATTTATATTCTTGTTTTCGTATTTATATATATATATATATTATGAAATTGTGTATTTTAATGTATGATATAAAATTGATTGTAATAGTGATATTATCTTTAAATTTTCAAAAGCGAATTAAAGTGATCGTGAATTATCTTTTGTTGTTTTGTCGTACGATAGTTGAACGTCAAAAGCAACGAAAGAGTTTCATTAATTATATCAGCTTGTGTAAAGAGGTGAAGAAGGGTGGGTGGGGGGAGAGTGGGAGGGTAGGTTGGTACTCGAGCAGAAGTACTCACAGACATATGTCGTCTGAAATCGTTATACTTTAACCAAGGGTGTGAGAGAAAGAAAAGAAACGAGGGTGGGAAAGAGGGAAAGAGGGAAGGAGAGAAGGAAGGAAGGAAGGAGGGATGCTTCGAAGGTTTTCTTCGTGTTTCACGAGGCTGAAATTTCACGCACGTATCCACACGTTCTTACGCGCGACGTAGCGGACGAGCTCGGTTAAAGTCAACGCCAGCAACCAGTTGGATTATGAACGAGCTCGAGTTAGAAAAGAATGAGAAAGAGAAAGAGAAAGAGAAAAATAAAGGATGCTGTGCGAGATTCTAGAGTGTGCGACCTTTTACCGTTACCGTCGCCATATTTATGTATTTTTCGCTTTTCCACCCTCGATCTTATTTACGCTAACGACCGATATAAATTTTTCTGCAAATGCTTTCGCAGTTGGATAAAGTCGTTCCCTTTTTTTTCTATTATTATTATTATTATTTTCTTCATTTTTTTTTTGTTTGTTTTGTTTTTTAAAGTATTCTTAAGTGTTTTCATATTTGATATATACAAGAGAAGAATTTACTTTTAATATATTTATATATTCGTTTATTTTTAAATTATATTTTTCTTTCTAATCTTTTTGAGAAATAATTTGTAACGCGTATAAATGATTTTTAAATATCATAGATTGAAAATGTGTTTGATAGAAAAATTATATATTTATTAATTTTAACAAACATAATATATTAAATGCAACTCATTGTTAGTACATTTATATTTTCGATATTTAAAAAATTTCTGTGATATCCGTTAATAATCCTTCTTTTATATTTAAGTACTTAAACATATTAAGACTTGTGGTAACAGTAACAAAAAAAAAAGAAATTAAAATATTAATTAAATTCTATTAGTAGACAATGTGTAGCTGTTTTATAAATACAAAAACTCAAATCATTATTTTTAACACATATGCATGGATGTATCTTTAAACGATTACATTTAAAACACGATACAACATTTCTTCGAAAGAAAAAATTATCGATAAGATAGAAAGAAAACGAAAGAGAAAGAAAGAGAGAAGAAAAGGTAGAAGAAGTGTGGAAGCGACGGAAGAGAGTACATGATGTGAAGAAGAACATGGCTATGAAGAAGAAGAAGAAGAAGAAGAAGAAGAAGAAGAAGAAGAAGAAGAAGAAGAAGAAGAAGAAGAAGAAGAAGAAGAAGAGGAAGACTGGTCCAGCGTGTTGCCCGGGGGTGCCAACCGCAGGATAATAATTTTATAATTGGGAGAATTACTGGGCCTTGCTATGGTACAGTCTTTCTACGTGGCGTGGGAGGGTCCACCGACATTGTTTCCATCCTGACGTATAAGACGGTGATCTCCTCACCGGCTGTAGAGCCCTACTCTTGAGATATGGCCGCGTAATCATCGAATCATTATATCCACTCTCGAAATACCGACCATAGAGTGAGTGAGTGAGTGAGTGAGCTCAGTATGTGTTGTATGAGAGAGAGGGAAAGAGAAAGAGAATGCTCGTAGACTCAACCGAATTATAAAATTACGTGTGGCTTACTCGTTAAAAACATTATGAGCACTTTATCACGGGAACCGATGCCCTCCGTGCATTTTCTCCTTCCTTTCTGCCCTTGGCCCTTCTTCCTTTTACCCTTTCCTCTTGCTCTTCTTCTTCTTCATCTTCTTTCTTTCTTTCTTTCTTTCTTCCTTTCCTTTTTATTTTTTCTTTTCTTGCGTCTCAGAAAGCCGTCTTGTCCAACCTATCCTGTCGCGGTTGGGTCCGTTTAACCTGTTGACCTCTAGGAGAGTGGACGTATTTCTTCCTAATCGTCGCTCGATTAACGGCCTGTAATTATCCTCTGGGCGGTGCGATTTAATGTTATCCTCACTCTCTCTCTCTCTCTCTCTCTCACACTATTTTACTCTCCTTTCTGTAATTTTTATTTTGTCCCAACTAACGTAAGTAAATTGTGAGAGAAATATTTTTTAATCGATTTCAATATTTAATAATATTCATCTCGCGCGGTAATATAACGTAAAGAAATTTTTTTTAATCGATTTGTGAATTTAATAATATTCATCTCGCGCGGTAATATAACGTAAAGAAATTTTGTGTTATAATATATTTATTAATAATAAATGTGTCACAGGGTAGTTGGACAGGTAAAAACATTTTTAGAACGTTATTTCGATCTTATTGAACGTTTCGTCCCTTCAACAGGACTTCTTCAGCAATTGAAATTTTATTATGACTTTTTTGAAAAATACATATAAAATAGTTATTTAATATTACTTCGATTGCTAATGTTCAAGGTCTTTTAGATATTATTACGAAGACATACATTCTTATATTTTAAAAAATAAACTGTATTTAACATTTACAAATCGTTATATCCTAAAAATTGTTATATTCAAACACGTAATCAAAACAATACTTATTACAATATATTTTTGGACGAGATAAACAACTAATTGTTAATGATTATTTGCAAAATGCGAATCTTTTGATTATAAAACATATTTAATCGATATTGAGTATAAATTTGGGATCGTTCATAATATAACAATTATTTGAAATCATTCGATTAACGTTGAATTGTTGAATTGATTTTAATTTTGTAGTTTAAAACAAAAGAAACGGAAGAAGATTAATAAACAAACAAAAAACCAATAGCTCATGTTTTAATATAATAGCGTTGTTTTGAAAAACATGTCATAGACGGTATGTTAGTTAACATAAATTTTATTGAACAGACATCGTCGTTTGAACGTCTATACCAAAACATTGTTTTTATTTCATTCTGTTCTAACGATTCTCCGAGAAGTAAACAAAACATCCTTTTTTCTACGTAAAAGATTTTCATAATGATAATTAGTTACAATTTGGAGTCTCACGTGAACGGAGCTAGTTAAAAGTGGTGTGAAATCGAATCGCAATTTCAACAAACCCTTACGATTTATTTCAAGGTAATATTAAAATTATTAGAACATTTTATTAACATCATTTGTTCTTATTTATTAGTTCAGAATTTTAAAACATAACCGATCACTTAATTCATCGAACAAGATACTCTACTTTACTGATAATTCATTTACAATGTTTAGAAATGTTGATCGAATAAATGTAATTGGCTCTATAATTTCGTAATCGTTCGAATATTAAACAATTTTTAAAATTGTTTATTTTAATGGTATATCCATCTAGTTCGAATCGTGGTAACTCCGTTATGATGGGAAAGTGTTTTCGAGAAACAGACTGGTACGCTCGTTATCCCGAATAATTACCTTGTAACCTTCGAACCTTGTGCTCTATCTATATATTGGAACAAAGAGGAAGACAGTGGTTATGTTTCTCAAAGGAATTTCTCTATACTACCTTCTCGCTAACTTTTAACATCCAACTTCTTACCCCCTTTCCAATTTTTTCTATTTTCATCATCCCGTTTTTTTCATTGTTGCTATTTATTGGATCAGTATTTTTACAAAATTGGTTCATATATTTTTTTATAGAATATTAACATATAATAAATTAATAATATTATTAAATATAGATGATCCACTAATTATAATAATAATATAATATTATTAATTTTTGAAAAATATGTAATACTACCAATTATTCAAAACAAGATGACAATCCATTTATAATAAATCATTAATACAAAAACTATCAATATTTATTATTAAATTTGTAAAATATGTAACATTAATACTATCACATAAGAAACCTTAAAGCAATTAATTATCAATATTCTTGTCCAAACAATATATTAATATATAAGTTTCAAAGGGATAGGAATTAAAGACAGTTAATAAATTTGATGAACAATTTATTTTGACCTTGTTGTACTTAAAGCAATTATATTCTTATTCTAAATACTATCATCTATTTAAAACACATTATTGATCACCCATTTAAGATACCATCAAACCATTTGTTTAAACGAAAAAAAAAAAAGAAATAAAATATTGAAACATATCAACCATTTATTTTACAAAATATATTAGTATTATAGAAATATTTTAAAATACTGACTAAATAAATATAAGTGTTTGTTATCTTCTCTCTCTCTCTCTCTCTCTCTCTTGTTTCTCATGGTCGCCTTAGTGTCTTATCTTCCTCTTAGAAGGACGAGATCGTTTCTTCTGGATTCTTCACCTCGAATGGATCCCCTATCGGCGTGCAATGGCCCGGAGAAGGATGTACTCTTTTCTCTCTTACTCTTTCTATCTCTCTTTCTCTCTCTCTCTTTTCTCTCTCGAAGGATCGTTATGCACCGAGCTTGCATCTACGGCCTCGGCAGGTGCAGAAATCGCGGCTTCAGGCTCGATGGTCCACCGTCTCTTTTCTCTTTCTTCTTCTTCTTCTTCTTCTTCTTCATCTTGTTCGTGGAAGAGCTCTTTCTTTCCCGTACTCTCTCACATTGTTATAATTACACCTTTCTAACTACTTTGGCCGATCTCTTCCGAACGTTTTTATCTTACTTACTATTATTATTAATGTTTTTTTCTTTCCCTGTCTCATAATCAACAGAATAAAACTCGATGGAAAGGATATTAAATTGGTAATATTTTTATTCGTTTCATATTAATCGGATCGTTTACTAATGTTTCTTTTGTGTGTCGTCCAAATAAATGTGAATCGAAATAATAAATTTTTTTTAAATTCAAAGTGAAGTACAGGTATTTGATGATTTTTAAAAGGGTTGATCATTTAATTAGACTTATAAAATACGTGTCATAAGAAAATTATAGTAATGTCATTAAGTAGAATATATAGGGTGACACCGTAAGTTAGTTGATTCTATCAATTATCTAATTTTTGCAGAGATTAATTAAAAAAACAAATTTATCTTTGCATAATATAATAATAATTATTATTTTCTATTAATTAATATTTATACTGATTAAAAAATATTTATTTATATAATTCAAAATTTGTAATAATCGATTATTCGTTAACTAATTTATTATTTTAATCAAAAACTTATTTACATATAGCTTTAGGTTTGTAAATTAAAACTATAATAATATTTTGTATTTAATTAATTTATTAGCCACTCTGTATCAGCCTAAATAACCAATTTCTTTTTTTAAATTCAATTTACATTTGTTAACTCGTCCATCATAAAAATAACATAAGACATAGACACATATTTTTTCGTTCCTGCATCCTCTAACATCGAACTATTACTAGACATATATATAGGTACATATATAGATATATTGGAATGTGAAATTGAGTAGAAGAAAATATCGTGAAAGGAGGAAAGTGAAATATATAGGATATCTTTCGACCGGTTGGCACTTAATCCGATTTAGCTTATACAACGTTACCAACATCTTATTCTTTTCTACTTACCTTTCTTCTTTTTCGAAAATGTAGCGTTGTCTAAATGATAGAGATCATCTTTATCCGTTGTACATTTCACGTTAATGTAGATACCAATTTACCTTTTCATTTTTTGACCTTCTAACCCTTTAGGAATGTCGCCGTGTTACGATTCGATTTTACGATTCCCATAAGAAAATTATTGAAATTGCCTTTTATTGGTAAGCATTGGTGCGAGACGGTTTATTCGAACGCCCACGGAGTTTAAACCAAGTCTTATCTCACATTATATTCTCTTATCTTCCAACCTGACTCTCTTCTTGCATACATACACACACTAACACAATCATTCGCTGTATTACAAATTAAATACACGTATATAGGGTATACCTAAAGTCAATTTACCGATCTTAATACTTACAAATTTCCTTTTAACTAATACTCACAGTGTTGGTCATATATTTTTGTTTGAACAAAACTAAAACTAGACATTTGTATTTTGAAATGAATAAAAAAAGAAAAAGGACAAAATATTGTTATTAAATAAAAATAAATGAATAATTATTGATTTGAATTTTAAATATAATTTTCTCTTAATACGTTGACGAACATGTGAGTTTTACATGTTATTTTACCTATCGTGTAAAATCCACGATTAAAAGATTAGATATAAAACGAATATAGTAACACGTGGTCACTGATAACCCACACGGCCTAATTGAAAGAACAAACATCAGTCAAACCGTTAAAATAACATTTGTGACACCCCGTATCGATTTGTATAATTTTTAACTCCACTTTCTATTCCCGTACTATAATATCTAATCTAGCTTGTCTAATATTCTAATCTCTCGTAATGTAACATGCCAGATATAATAAGTTTTCATGCTCGAACGTTAAATCGTTGATATTACCGACGATGAAGTTTCTTACGAATAAGTCCAAACGTTCGATCAGTTGATCACTCGCCTAACCGACCGACCAATCCGCTCATTCGTACGTTCTTTCGTTCGTTCGATCGATCGATTGATCGATCTCTCCGAGTCTACGATCTTACAATTCGTCTTATTCTTATTTTTATTATTCGTATGCGTATAGTCGGCACATCGTGCGAGCACCAATCCATAAAGGGAAGATTCGTCGAGGATGATTGGCTTTCGCACGAGGGATAAGGACGATCATGATCACGATCATGATGATGATAATGATGATCATGATCATCATGATCATGATTATGACGATGATAATGATGATGATGATGATGATGCTCTCGCGAAGAAAGAAAATAAATGAACGAATGAACGAATGAAAGAATGAAAGAATGAAAAAAAATAGATAAGAATGAAAGAAAGAAAGAAAGAGAAAGAGATAGTTCATATTTCGCGAGCTGCTGAGCTAAGGTCGTTGGTTAGTTACTTAGAAATCGAAATAATGAGGCATCGCCTCCTGGGCATAATCATTGGATCACGTGCCACTGCGGTCGCGATCATTTCCCATTATTATTGTTATCGATTGCCATGCTCCGTCTTGCATCGTTCCGTCACCCCCTCCCAGCTCCCTCCCCCTAACCCCTTCCCCCATCCCCTCCTCGCTACCTTTCTCTTTCTCTTAATTTTTTTATCCTTCTATTTTCTTTTTTATCATTATTATTATTATTGTTATTCTTTCTCGTGCACACGGCTGACCTCGAATCGTAAAAAGGGTTTCGAGTAAATTTCGACTTCGATCATGTTTCTTCCAAGTACTTCATTCACGATCGATAATATTTTGTATTGTTGTTGTATTTATCATTTTGATATTATTATTTTTTATCTTTTTTTTATTTTTTTTTTCATTTTTTTTCCTACTAAGTTTGGTGAAAGATAACAAGATTGTCGAGTTAATAAAATATGGGTGTACGTATACGTGTGTATAGGAAAAATGTTTGTTACTCGTCGGCTAACGAGAACATTTATCAATTAGGAAGAAAACAACGATCTCGTTAAATTTCGTTTAAAAAAAAAGAATAGGAAAATCGTCGATAATCAAAAATACGCGGTGTTCGTTAAGAAGTTAGAACAAGAGAAATTTCATTCGAGTCGATTAAATAAGAATCGATCGATTCGACGAAAATACATTGAAAAAAGATCAAACGAAACAAAAATGATCAATCAATCGGTGGTTGATGATAAAAATTACGTGAATATTTACGTGTTAATCGATCGAACGGAAGATTGATCCATTCGATTAATTTATCGTTAAGTTTTATTCGAAAAGAAAAAAAAAGAAAAACAAGAATAAGAAAGAATGACAAAAAAAATAGAGAATATAAGAATAACAATCGGTTAAAGATAATACAATAAAAATAGAAAATAGCGGTTGTTGGTATGCGTATAGAAAAGAAAAAAAAGTTATTATCGATATTCTCATCGATAGTAGACTAGATCGATTTTTAATCCTTTATCGCTAAACGTTTGCCATCAGTGGTCGCTCGTACGTAGGAACTTTTGCAATAAAGAAGTTCTGGGAACTCGTACTGTTCGTTCATTACAAGGAGGAAGGATAAGAGAAGAGAGAAGAAGCGGGTTGAAGAGGGCTAAAGAGGACTGAAGAGGGAAGTGGGCGCGGTTGGGGGGAACATACGCGTAGGAGTGTAAGAGGGGTGGTTGGGTGGTAGGAATCAACGTAGAACGATCTTCCTCGTTGCTTTCATCCACTTAGGCAGATTCTTGAGCGAATTCCGGTGGACAGCTGGTCCATCGGCTAGGATCGGACCCGGTCTAATCTAATCGTCCAAAAACTCGCCTCATAGTGCGGGGAAACTCCCTTCATTTCGTTCGCCATATTCCCCATCTCACCCACTCACTCTCTATCTTTTTCTCTCTCTCTCTCTCTCTCTCTCTCTCTCTCTCTCTCTCTTATTCCCTTTACTCTTCTTCTTCCATAGATGAGAAGGAGGAGGAGGAAGGGAGAGGAGAAGCTTAGGAGAGAGTTAACAAAGTTCTGGAACGCCAACCGCAAAGAGTAAGAGTAAGAGAGAGAGAGAAAGATAGCACCGCTTCGTCCAGAGTTATTAGCAAAGTTCTCACCAGGCATCTCCTTAATTACGCTCGTTATATTCTTACCCGGAAGTGTTTAATAAAAGGATAACTTTCTTACAGTTAGAGTGGGAGACTTTCCAAAATTTCCAGTTAAACGAGACGCCACTTTTTCATACGACTTTTCTTCGAGATTTCTCTGTTTTTCTTGTTTTTTTTATTTCACACACTCATATAGGGATCTAGGGAATATTCGTAGTGATATTTATTCGAGGACATCGATCGATGCACATGTGTTAAAATTTTCTTTCAAAAAGAAAAAAATTAAAAAAATTGTTGAAATGTAATCTTAAAGAAGATATTTCGTTGATCTAAATTAAGGGACACGTTCGCGCATAGAATGATAATTTTTTGTAATATTTTTTATTCGTCAGAGACAAAAATCTCGATGATATCTTACATTAGATTAAAATCAGACACTCTGTATTCATCTGGTATACCGAAGAAGATACTACAGAAAGAGAGAGAGAAAGAGAAAAGAAGAAGAAGAAGAAGAAGAAGAAGAAAGAGAGGAAGGATGCGCACGATCGGCACGTCGATACGCTTGGAAGACGTTCCTCGACGAGTACTCGCGAAATAGTCTCTCTTCATCATCGGTACCAAGAAGAAATGAAAGAATAAGAAGAAGAAGGTGGAGGAGGAGGAGTGGTGTGCTCGCAGAGCCATAAATGCGGCTTCGCTATTAGGGTGTACGCGAGCGTAGCTTGGCAAAACGTTGCATAATGATCGGTAAGAGGTCGCGAGGAACGGAACTAAGTGGTGGTGGTAGTGGTGGTGGTGAAGGAGGGAAGAGTAGTATGGGGTGGTTGAAGGGGGTAGAGAGAGCGGAGGTGGAGCGAGAGATAGCCGATAAGTAGAAAATCGATGATTCGGTGGTATGCTAATTCCAGGTATACAATCCGAAAGAAGGATAAAGATAGAATGAGATACACAAACCTGAATGAGAAAGAATGAGAGAGAAAGAGAATAATCGTCGTTGTACTCGCTATTGGTCGGTGTATGTGTGTTTGTGTGTGTGTGTAACGTCCAAGTTGCTACGTTTTAGCCGTTGGCATTAATATAACGAGATATCGCGCGCACAAGACATCCAATCCGCCCCTGGCACTATTCCGTTTTGCTTTCCGCTTGCTCACTCTGCTAGCTGGCATTAACTCGGTCTCCTATTTCCGAGGCACCACCAACACCGACGACCGATACCGATAATCCTTACGCTTCCAACACACCTCCTTAAAACCCATCGCGTTACATTTTTATTTCATTACCTTCCTGGTTGGTTATTTGTAACATTTATTTTTTATTACCTATGTTCAAGTTAATGCTTATTCTCGAATAAAAGCTCGGTATGGTAAAGACATTTTTGTTTATTCGTTTGATATCTGTTGTTTGAAGTAATCTATGGACGCACGTTACATATCTGTTATTTATTTTATTATTCGTCAAATCCCTGTATTAATTTATTGTTTATCTTGACAATTTAATTTATAACCAAGTGAATTATTATATAATTGGTAACCAAGAAAATTATTGTCGTGTTTCTTTGATTAGTTGAATTAATTCATTTATTCATTAATATTTATTTTTTGATGAATTTACTTTGAGTTGGTTTTAGCAAATTTGCGTACCAAAGATTTATTTATACTAATCCAAAATTGATTTAGTTTCTTTCTTTTTTTTTCTGAATATAATATCGATTTGCGATTTGATGACGTAAAGAAAAGAAGGGTAGTTTTGATTAGCAGTTTCTATTTTTAAGATCTTCGGAATAAACTCGTATAAAATCGTTTCGTAATATCTTAGTCTCTTATCTTTCTGTTAGTTTTCATTTCTTCATTCTCTCCCGTTTTCTTTAAACTTTCTTATATTATGTGACCCGTTTCACGATGCCGGACCTGTTGTGCCGGATTCGTCACGGCTCGTTTCTTCCCATCGATCGCACGAGCGGAAACTTCCTCGTGCGTTTCCTTATGGTAAAAGGCAGCTGGAAAATGAAATAAGTCGGTCTTCTGGATAGAAACTAACTTGCGATTCTTGTCCTCCATTCTATTCTTATTATCTTATTTTTCCAAACAACAACGTCAAACAAATTCTTCATTAAAACTTTAATCCTTTATAATCCAACATTTTGCCATATCTACTACGAACAAATTATTATATATTTTCCATGATAAAGAACATTTTTCTAAACTTTAAAAATATACGATGATGACAATTAAATTTGTGACCGTCATTCTTATTGTCTTATTTTTCAATAATAAGAAAAAGTCAAGCAAACAATAATAATCAAAACTATAAATTCGTCATTAAAAATTTCAACCCTTTTATAATCCAACATTTTTATGTACTTACAAAAATATTCTTTCCTTTCTTTTTTTAAATATGTTACAAAGACAATTGAATTAACGAGTCAACAATTCTGTAAAAAATACAAAAAGAACGTAGAAAACTCGTAGTGTGACTTTACAGTAACGTCTTTGAAATTATAAAAAGGGTCTAAATTAATCGTAAGACCAATTCTATAAGATTACCTTTACAAAATAATAATAATAATAATAATAGAAAAGCATCATATATTTATATACCCATTTTATATTGTTTAGCATTAAACGGTGCTAACAAAGAAGAAAATAAAAAGAAAAATATAAAGAAAAAGAAAAATAAAGAGGCGCGTTTCCGGAGATGAAACGATCCGACCAGGTAGGACGATACCAATCCTAAAAATAAGTCCAAGAGAGTCGTATCAATGAAAGAGAAAAAGAGAGGGAGAGAGAATTCCCGCGGGGCTAATTACCGAGGCACACCGTAATTAATCCGTTTTGGATCGTACTAGGTCTCGCTCGGTCACCGGTTTGGTTCATTGTTGGTATGTACACCCGTGTAGTATCCCTAAGCCCTTTTTGCCCTGTCTTGGCTTGCACACGCACCCTCCTCCCTTTTCTTTTGTCGGTACGGATAGTCGCATAATAATAAAAGAGACCGACTAAAAGAAAGAGAGAAAGAATGTAAGAAGGGAAAGCGAGTGAGATAGGTTAGAAGGTATATATATATATATAAAAAAAAAAAAACAAAACAAAACAAAAAGAAAAAGAAAAAGAAAAAAAATGGTAGCGTAAAGAGAAACGAAAGGGTGCCTCTCCCGCCTTTTGATTCGAAATCGAGCACAGGACTCCGCTTCAGAAAAAGGATGAATGGATGAGGGAGGACGTGCGTGTTGTGTCGGGCCGATGCTTTTTATTTTTCACTAGCAGCAGTATTACCACCATCACCACCACCACCACCACTACGACCATCATCATCGTCGCTATCGTCGTCATCATCACTACCACCCCTCCTCTTTTCCCCCATAACCCTACTACACCTCTCTCTCTCTCTGTTTCTCTGTTGTGCGCGCGCGCGCGTTTACATACGCACACGCCTTAATCCTTTTGTCCTCCTCGAAGGAACCTCGATCGAAATTAGCTGCCTTCCAGCCATCTCTTTGTTTTCCCTTTTGTACCGGGATCCGCCTCAAAAAACTACTTATTACACTAATCATACGCGCTCTGCTACGCACGAATATGTTCTTCCACGTGTGGGTCAATGTATTTGTGGCTGTTCACATGTCCGTGAATGTGTTGGTTTATATGTGTGCGTGTGTGCTGATGTTAGGCGTCTCTTCTTCTCGAATCGGCCTTCCGTGACACGGTAGCAAGCTTACGATCAACCTCCTGCTGCCAATCAAACGTACTGGAAGATAGTTGTAAACCCCTTTTTGGTGTGATTTTTTTTTTCTACTTTATAATAAATTCAAATTACGGTTTTTGATTATTTTTTTTCTTTTTTTTTTTTTTTTATTCGTATTAATATTAGATTAAAGAAAATTGATGTATTATAATAATAAGAATTAGATTGTAAATCTATTATAAATTGCAATTTTTGAAGGATGCATCTCAGGGTTTAAGTCGTTCAATTGAAAAAAGATATTGGCAAAATAAAAACATTGGTGAATGCTAATTGTTATTCAACGACGCGAGGAAATTACTGAGTAGTGTTGAATTTATCGTATTTGACGACGATATTTACGAACACATTTTTGGATTTGAAATATGACAAAAAATCGCGCGTTTTGTTTGTTTGTTTGGTTTGTTTTTTTTATTTTTGTAGTTAAAATAAGAAAATGACTTTTTGTTCGGACAAGTTAATAAATACACGTACGTAATTTATATTCATTATTTTGTAAAGCGTGTTGAATGTGCACGGACGTACCTTATGTCGTGGGATCGCGAGTAACACGCGAGTGGTCGTCGTAGGAACAACGGGATTAATTCGTACGTCTGACCCCGATCTGCCTCACAAAATATGTCCTTCCTTTCTTTTGTGCTTCCTCTTGTCCTCTTTCTCTTTCTCCTTCTCTTTATTTTTTCTTTCTATTTGCCTACCCTTACCCGGAGGCGAACAAGGATAATCACAAGTTGGAGGATAATCGTCGCGATGAGGGGGTTAAAGGGGAGGGAAAACGTCATGCGCGACACCACCACCAAAATCTTCCTTCGGGGAACATTTAATTACTATGTTTAGGGATAATTATTAGGGCCAAAACTTGGGCACGAGTCCCGCGAGCTATTTATTCGCATTGTATGTTGAAGGTACTCGGGTTGGACTCGTTTTCAGATACGTCAAATGTGAACGCGTGCGTGCGTGCGTGCGTGCATGCGTGCATGCGTGCATACGTATATTGTATACGTGTGTGCATGCGGATATGCTGCTGGCGAATCGAACAACTGCAGATGCACTTCTTTGTCATGCTAATACTTACACCGATGTTGCAACGCCTTGTATCCTTTCTTTCTTCCTCTCTCTCTCTCTCTTTCTTTCTCTTTTGCTCATTCTTTTTTATTGTTCTTCCTTTCACTTCGATGATCGAGAATATATTTTTCAGGGTTTGATTATATCTAGGATATTTCATCTCGGGATAATGATTTTAGAAATTTTTTATTAATTTTCTTTTAATTACGATAATAATAATAAAACAAATAAATAATATTTATTTATTATTTGAGTTTAAACAAATATATATGTAGGCATTCTGTAAAATTTGTAACCAAATATAAATGAAAGTCTTCCTTTTGTCTGAGGTTTAAGATTTGACAGTTCACCCTTGTAAATCTAAATTACACACACACACAGAGTATCTAATTAAAAATATAATAGAAGCTTTATTATTTTTATTGAATAAATAAATAAATATTTAAATATTATTATTATTATATTATGATTTTTTACAGTATTAATTACAGTATTTTTTACAGTATATATTCAATACAGTATTTATATTTTATACAGTATTAATACAGTATTTTTTTACAGTATTAATATAATCATAATTTAATACAGTATTAATATTTTCCATATCTTACCTTCAATCTAAAATAAAAAATAATATAAAGAGAAAAAAAGAAAAGTAATAACTTTTCGTCTGTCATATTCGATTAGAAAGTGTTTCGATTTTAAATTGTTGTTATTTAATGTCATTTAATTCGACGGTTAAAAAAGGATTTATTGTCAGTGAGTTTGGAAGGGTGGTATTTATAAGAGAATTTACCGTGGCGGGTGGCGCTGGTTTTACGAAGAATTCCGACAAGCTTCTCCCCCTCCCCCCTCCCGTTCCGAGTGTTCTCTTTTAAATATTGACGGAACGAGATAAACGTATAAATTACCGAGACCGAAGTCGTACGTGGCTCGTTCCTATCTTTCATGGGTGTCGATGGTCGAAGGTCCGGGTAGTGCCTTGGACCTCCAACCCATCCAAAAAGAGCTACTACTTCTTTTTTTACCTTTTTTCTTTCTTTATCTGTATCTCTCTCTCTCTCTTTTACTCACTCACTTACTCTCTCTTTTAAAGGACTGCCATCTGACTATACGATTCCACGAAATCTCCTATCAATTACTCGGCGAATCGAGTTGTACGAACGATTATGACCAACTTTTAAATGGATATTTCTCTTGGTAGGCGGACATTGGTGCGACAAGACGATTCAAATCTTTCTTAATAAATTACACTCACAAGTGTATCGCTCGCTTTTTCTCGTAAGCCTTAACAACCGATGACAACCACGATAGCCGCCAAAAAAATACTCTCTATAATAATAATAATAATATTAATAATTATTATTATTGAGAGCCAAGTGTTATTTAGAAATCTGACAGAACCCTCTTGACAATGACAAGAAAATATATTTAACGCAGTAAGAATCTTATAATTTTGTCATCTTTATTTTACGCGCGAAATATTATTAAATTTATTTACAATTCTATTTTAGGTCTAATATATTATTTTTTTTTATAATAATTATACTATACTACGCTAATATACATATTTTTGAACGACAAATATACATTTATTCTTTTTTATATTTGAGATAAAATGAAAAGTTATAAAGTTTTGTTTGAGTATTCAAATATAACGGATTAAGAGATAACGAAATTTAGATATTTAGTTTTTCGAATATTACAAGAATGTATGTCTGCACAAATGAAAACGACGCTGAACTTTAGAGATTGAGTTGTTGAAGAAGTTCCAATAAAGTGACGAAACGTCCAATTAAACAAAACTAAGTTCTAGTTCTTTTTAATGTCCAATTTCCCTATGATACTTATTTGTTATAAATGAAATTTATTTGATTTTATATCATCGTGGGTTGTGTGTTAGCTTTCTATTTAACTATACTCAATATATATATACTACTTTAATGATCACAAACTGTCGGTAAGAGAGATTGTTATTTATTTTAATTATCAATATTCTTGTCCACTACTATGTTATTAATATATAAGTCTCAAAGGGAGTTATAGACGGTTAATAAATCTTATGAACAATTAATTTGAACTAGTTGTA
>NW_014569601.1:125435-174040 GCF_001313835.1 Polistes canadensis
ATATTTTCAATACTGAAGATACCTAGATTATTAAACACTAGTCTAGATAGAATCAGTATTTGATTACGTGTGATAAGATAAGGTGTATAGGATCAAATTGTATTGTAATATGTTAAGTTTTATTGAAATGTATGACTCTGTAAAAAAGATTATATGTATGGACACGTGAACTGTAAATGATCAAGTTGCTGATGAAGTCCCCAGTAAGGGACGAAACGTACAACTAGTTCAAATTAATTGTTCATAAGATTTATTAACCGTCTATAACTCCCTTTGAGACTTATATATTAATTGTTATTTATTTTTTAAAATATTTATAATCTCGTGACAAAACGTACGAGGGATAATTTTTGTTTCTCAGTCGTTGATATATCGGCTCGATGAGAAACATTAAGCGGCAACGGGCAAAGGGATTTTATCAGAAGGCGTTAGAACAAGCTATCGTGATCTACGTGTCGATCGGCGACAGGGAACTATCGAGGAAGTCGCAAAACTATGCGCGATGCTTGGAAAAAGAGAAAAAGAGAAAGAAGATAAAGATTAAGATAAAGAGAGAGAATCAGAAAAGGTTAGAGAACGAGGAAGAATTTCGCATATAATCTAACCGTTGCTTATCCATCAGCGACGAAGGTGCCAACTACACTCACCGAGTGGCCGATGCTCGGTCAACCGTGAAAATATTTCTCTTCGTCGTGTTGGCAAAAAAAGGACCGAGAACTAAAGAACGAAGGAAGGAACGAACGAACGAGTAAACGAAGGAACGCGAGCGAACGAGGAACGCGTGCGATTCGAGAGTCCAACAGGTGCTTTATACGTGCCCGTGTGGTGGCAAGAAGGATCGAGGAGAATCGTCCTTTAGGTCCAATTCAAGTAGCATGTGTCTCTTTCTTTCTACCTACTTTCTTTTCTTTTCTTTTTTCTTAAAAAACAACGTATAACAGACTCACACGTGCATTTACCTGTTTCGAATGCTACGAATTTATAGTCTTATGTTAGTCTTATATTAGGGTGATTATTACGATGAATCAAATGATTGAAAGGATTTCGTAAAAAAGTTGGAAAAAGGGTATATTGGATTTTTGCTTCAATCGATATGACCTTCATTTACAATCAGTAAGATTTTATTGTTATCGAAAGTAATTATCGTCAATTATTTATCCTTAAATGCTTCAGAAAAAATAAACACGTACTGTGTGCTTACGATGAAAAAAACATTTACGAATAAATATAATAAAATCATTTATTACATTAATACAATAACGAGAAAATAATTGAAAAATGTAATCGTAAATATCAATTAACGTAACAAATTCTTTCTTTAACCATTCCGACTGTGTATAAAGTAGGTAACAGTTAGTTCGTTTAGTAAATCGTCCATTTAGATTCGCTTACGTTCATAAATCTGGTAAGTTTGATTTGGTTCTCGTGACTTCCGGCAAGTAAGTCTTCGAAAGGCGTTGTGATTCTTTGAGATGGAAGAAAAAGGAATTGTCGTCCTCGTGGTCGTCGTAGTCGTCGTCGCGTGGACGTTGACACCATCGAACCGAGTCGGATTTAATCGAGTCGTGCGACGTTATTCTCTTTCTCTCCCTCTCTCTCTTTCTCTCTTTCTCTTTCTTGCTCTCTTGCCAGGTGTGCAAACGAAATTACCGTCGAGCGACACGAGGAGCAACATCGACAACAGGAATATCGGCGAACAGCAACGGAGCAGAGGAGTAGCACGAGCATTACCAACAGCAGCATCTCGCTAACGACCTCGTAGAACATGGACGAGGGCAGTTGGTGGGGAGGGAGGGAACATGGGTGGGTTAAACTCGGACTTAAATATCAATCAGCGAAGTGAGTGCGACAGAGAACGAAGAAAGGTTGCTCAAACCGAAAGAGAATGAGAATGAGAATGAGAATGAGAGAGATAGAAAATGCAAGGACTCTCTGTGTGGAGGCGGAGAATGAGAGAAAGAGAGAGAGAGAGAGAGAGAGAGAGAGAGACAGAAAAAGGACAGTCGACGTTTAAAGTAAACTTCTATCTGTATTTGCTGTTGTTGTTGGTTGTTGTAACCGTTGTTGTTATTGTTGTTGGTGATGGTGGTGATGGTAGTGAAGATCCACACGTATTTCTCATGTGCGTTCCGCTCGGAGCTCATTCTTCGCGGGTGTTTAATTAGCAGCTCGGCAAACCAGACGCCATATACTCAGAACTCAATCAGATCCTTTCATAAGCATCTTCTTCTCTCTACTCCTCTCTTTTTATCCATTCTCAAACGTTGCTTCTCTTCGTATGCATAATGTGCACCAACTGGTCCGTTGACCGGTGTAACTTTAAAGGTTTCGAAATAAGAGTAGGAGGTTAAACGATGTTTCACGTGTTGTGGGTTTAGTTGATATTACATTATATTAAATGATTTGGGTTTCGTATTAACTTTGAATGATCTTATTGATTGTGTTTGTTCGTGGTATTTAATGGTAGGAGGATATTCATTCATTTGCTCGATGATAGAAATTAATTGGTATACTCGTTGCGGTCGAAAGTAGGACATAATACGTAATGGTTCATCCTTTTCGCCGAATCGTATTCTACCGATGAGAATGAAAAAAAGAGAGAGGGAGAGAGAGAGAGAGAGAGAGAGAGAAAGGTCAATGCTCTTGGTGGATGCTTAATTACCAGCCGGACCAACCGGATACCACTTACTCAGAACTCAATCAGATCCTTCATAAAGAGCACCTCTCGGACTCGTATGCATAATGCACCGACGCCCGGTGGCCAAGACGAGTAACACAACGAGAGAGAGAGAAAGAAAGAGAGAGAGAGAGAGAGAGAGAGAGAGAGAAGAAAATAAAAAGAATAAGAAAAAAGAAAGATAGAGACGAGTGAGAGAGTAATTAAATTCCCGCCAAGTTATATCTCATCGTTAGTCTGGAAAAGTAATGAGTTTAAGCATTCTCTTACTTACATATTATATATCACGAACAATAAATAGATTATACTTTCATTTATTAACATAAATAACATCTCCCCCTTCCCACTCTTTAAGGAACACGAATTGTCTTATTCGACTCGTAGGATTGTCCGCGAAAAAAATGTAAAACGTTTAGTCGGTGGTAAGGAAAGAGGTTCGGTGATTGCGTAGAAGAAGAACTTTGCGCGGTGTCCAATTGGGTGACCGCTCGAAATGGTTTTATCGTCGATCGGCGCTTTAGCTCCGTAATTACCATTTCAAATGCTCACCTTCGGCTCACCTGGGACCACTTGCTGTAACTCCAAGTTGCACCGGGTGGTCCTTTTCGAGTTTTAGAGGGCGGCTGGCGGTCCACCCGTGTGAGTCCAGGGGTTATTATTTAGTTTGCCTTCTTCTATCTCTCATCTCCTCGTTTTCTCTTTCTCTCTCTCTCTCTCTCTCTCTCTCTCTCTCTCTCTATCTCTTTCTTTCTTTCCCATTATTTCTTTTTTTAACTTGCTGCTCTTAACCCCTTCTATTTTTTTTTTCTTTTCATTTTGATTTCTTTCTCTTTCTTTTTCATGGTGTCCTTTTCCCTCCAACTAAGGCATCCACACCCACGTCTATTCTCATTCTAATCAGCTACGGCGCCTTTTCTTCGGGCCTAAGCACGCATATCTCCTCGGTCTTCTTCGCGCCCTGCCTGCACCCAGGAGGGCCCCATACTCGCGGGCATTATTATTTTAGTGCCCTCTTCGCGTACCAAACTCTTCCGACGAGCTTAGGCTGCCTGCCTGCCTGCCTGCCTGCCTGCCTGGTTGCTTGCTTGCTTGCTTGCTTGCTTGGTGCACAGGATATAAGTCCTTCTCTTTAACGTGTCGATGCTCAACACTTATTTCTCGACAGTGGTGCTCATACTTTATGTTAATAACTCTAACTCATCGTATTTTATTATATCCATCTATATTTTTTCCTTTTTCCTTTTTTTTTAATTTATTTATTTCTTTACTTTACATTTTCGTATCTGTTGGATTAACAAACGTGCGTTCATTTGAATAGAAAATATTGCATAATAGAAAATAGTGTTTTAGACATAATTTTATTTAAATATAAAATATTACACAAGTTTCCAAATTATTTATTGGCTAATTCTATTTTATCTTGCTTATTTAAGAAGATAGAATTATTAAAATGATTAGAAAATGTATTCGAGTTTAGTTACTCGAGTATCGATACGATTGGCATGCATGTAACTTCGATCAGATTGAAAAGAAAAAAAAAGAAAAAGATAAAGAAATACATCGCATAAGTCTGACGCGTACGCGAAAATCGTAAAATGTATATAATCACATTTAAAGATCATCGATCGTGTCTTGTAGACTATAAAAGTATCAGACCATTAGATGACTATAGATTGTGTTAAACTCGATTCGGTATTAAGTATTTTCATGGAAAAAAGTTGGTGACACGCAGAGTAGTAAAAGCAAGCAAGGAAGAGAGCCTTAGTTCGTAATTCTAGTCATGAAGAAAATACCGATAATTCTAATCTTGCTATCCCAGGGCTATACACGGTCATTGACGTTACGTGATAGGTATGAACGAGCAAGAATGACGGAAGGAATCGATAGGTATCACAATCGTGTGAAACTCGAACTCAAACTCGCTTAGGCTTATTGTTAGACTTTAACTTTGCTTAGCTTTTGGCACGCGTGTCCATTTTCTAGTATCTACGGGACATGCATGATTTTATATACCAGTACTTGAAATCAAATGAACAAGTTTCCAACCGGTAGAAACGAAAATGTCCAATCCATCCGAGATTCCAAATCTAATCATATCAATTTTTCAGGAATATTCGCACGTGTGTTAAGTGTACGATAAATTTGTTGCTAATGAAAATTATTCTACTAGAGTAAGTAGAAAAAAGAAAAGAATTAAAATCCTCGTTTACCTATAATTTCGTATTTTCCAATATTATATTTCGTTTAGAAAAGAAAATTTTCTCCTAAATAATAGTCTCAATTCTTTCTCTATTTTTCAATTAATCTTTTAACACACTGCGGTAAAATACGATCTTATAAGAAAATCATTCTAATAGTAAGTAATTAGGAATGAAAATCATTCCTTAAGTGTATTCATTGTCTCGTTCCAATTAATTTTTCACTTAAAAAACATTTCTTCCTGAACAGTTTTAATTCTCTCTCTCCCTCTCTCTCCTTTAGTTAATCTTTTAACTTAGTAAGATTGTCTTACAAGAATTGTTTCAGCACCGTCTACGGGAGTAAGCCTATCCCCATCGTGGAAATGAATGGATAAATAGATCAGCACGAGAGGCTCGTAGTGGAGTAATATATGATCGTAGCCATTCGAGAAGAACCAACCAAAGAGAAAGAAAGAAAGAAAGAAAGAAAGAAAGGAAAAGAAAGACAGAGAGATGAAGGAGATGAGAGAGTCCTCTTCAGCACCCATCCTCTTTTATCTTTCTCTCTCTTTCTCTTTCACTCTCGTACTCTTTCTCTCAATACTAGCATACACACCGGATGTATATAACGTGGCACCGTTTGTGTGCCCAGTTAATTACTCGCGTAGTAAATTATCGGGTAATGAGGTGCCGGGTTCGAGCCTCGGGCCTTCTCTTTTTCCTCCCCTTTGCACCCTCTCTTTCCCTTTACACATCTCCACCTTTCCCTTACTCCCTCTCTTTCTCTTTTTCTTTCATTCTCGCGTCTCTCACGAAGAAGAAGCATCTCGCAAAGCGTTTCTTCTTCTTCTTCGTCTTCTTCTTCGTCTCACCCGTTATAGTGTATATTCCTTCTAAAGAAAAGAGAAAGAGAGAGAGAGAAGGATAACTAATAAATCCGCCAGAGCCTTAAGGAGGGATATTGTTAGTTGTAAGGTAAATCATCTCCACGGCTTGAAAACGGCCTCCTCGGCTCATGCTCGAGTCCCTCATCGCGACCTCTTCTTCTTCTTCTTCTTCTTCTTCTACTACTTCTACTACTCCTTCTTCTTCTTCTTCTTCTCCTCGTGTCCTTTTCTTTCTTTCGTTTGTTCGTTTCGAAGCCTCGAGGAGACGTTTGTTACCTCCGCGTGCCGGTTCCTCCGAGCAAGCATCGCCACTTCTTCCTCTTTTCCTTTCTCATTTCTTTTTATTCTTATTCTTATTCTTATTCTTATTCCTCTTGTTTTTCTTCTTATTCTTCTTTCATTTCTTCTCTCTGTCCACTTCGTCCTACTCTTCCTCCACCTTCTCCTCCTTTTCTTTTTCTTTTTCATCGTTGGCCGGTCCAGTTAGCGTCAATATGCGGACACATGGCCGCGTCATTAGCGTCATCTGATCCTTAACGCCCGCACGAATGCTTCTCGATACATTTTTTCTCAACTCGTTTAAAGAACACGAGTCCTTTCTTTTAGCAAACCTTTCTCTCTCTCTCCCTCTCTTAGTACGATAGAATTTATTGTGATGATTTATTATATTAGAAAATTTTATTACACCATCAAATGAACAATTTATTATATAATTTTTCTATAACATTTTTATATTTTTTATTTTAATATCTTTTACAAATGGAATACTTGTAAATATTTAACGAGATATAATTGTTTATTCGTTTATTTTACAGAGCATGAAAAATATGTCTAGAACTACTATTTGAAAAGCTAACAATCTAAGTATTGCAGATACGATAAGAATCAAAGTTAGCGGTAACTCTTGGGTCAGGCAGTTCGTCATTAGTTTCGTTCCTGATATCTTTTAACGCCTGTACGACGAGTCCCTTACAAGCTCTTGTCTTCCGCGAAATCCTTTGCAAAGTCTCTTCTTGTAACACCAACTATGTATATCCGTATTACTTATATACACATACTTACGTATATACTTAACGACGAGTTTGTATGGGTTTGATCGTGGGCTACAAAACCCACACGTATACACTGATATAGACACACGTTAGTCTCTCGTCGATCCCTTCCAAGAAAATTGATCGATACGTTAGGTTTATATATATATATATATATATACGTCTCTTATTAGATTGTATTTCGCGTTGATAGAAAATAGGACTCTAGCTAATAATTAACGCGTTCCCGCTAAGTCTCAGCAATGTCTTGGTAAAGTATTTTTTTTTTCTTTTCTTATGAGCGAATGGAGTATCGAGAAAGGTGCGTTCATATCCATTAGGTACTCTATTGTTATCTCACCACACTCATCTACGTACTTCCTGTTACGCCTTTCACTCCTGCCTGTTTATTATCGAATCAATTATTTCTCTCCTTTATACTCTTTCAATCTGTATGTATGTATATATATATACTTATCTTATGTTAGTTAAATACATTTATATATTCTATATACCTATTCGTTTGTTTGATCGAGCTAATTTATATATGTACTTTACTGAAATGTTAGGTTAGGTTAATCGATCGGAATTCATATATCTTTTTTAATTTCACATAAATTTGATATAAATACAAAGAGTGGGTTGAAAAGTTTTGAGCTTCAACTGAAAACAAACTTTTATTTTTTTTTTTTTTTAAGTGTGTTTTTTAATTTTTATTTCGCAGATTGCCCGGCTTATAGGTCGGGTAATGTGCTTAATAGCAGATATAATCTTTTGACGTATCTGGAACGATGTATTTTTTAAGATGATATTCGTGACGTACAGATCATAAGGATTAATTTATTTTATTTTATTTTATTTATAATTTGTTAATATAAAATACAAATGTTTGCAAGTAGAAGAAACTTAACACACTACGTAATATAGATGCACCCTTCTATTTGGTTATATTCCCTATAAAATTAATACAACATACTTCTATAGAAAAATAAAAATAATTAAATATAAAAAAATTCTCCCCGTCGAGAGGATTCGATCAGGCGACTTCAGGGACACAAAACTTCGCCACTACCCGTTACGCTAACAAAACAAAAAATATTAATGAATATAAGAATTTGTATGAAATTTCTACTCCCGTTTTTTCGCAAATAGTTGGTCACAATCAATTTTTAAAGGGTGCAATGTATATTCCTCACCACTATATGTGCACAAAGTTAGAAGAAAAATCAGAAGTTTTACATGATTACCGTGTCCTTGTAAGAGAAGAAAAAGAAGAAGTAAACTAGACGGCCTTCAAAGTTGGTACTTCGTACTAATGATTCCTCGAGAAGAGACTTGTACCACCCTACGCGCTACCAAGCGTCTATTCTGTTTTCTATTGTTGTCTACGTTCTCGTTCTCCTATCGTTGTGTTAGAACCGACAATAAGAAACAGAACTTGGTCATTAGAGAGTACACAGTTCCCCCATTGCATTTTATATAACAAGCTTACCAACTTTCGTACTTTTTACATATTTTCATAGAATCTTCATCTGCAGTTATTATGAAAGAGGGGGTTGAAAAATTTTAAGCCTTAAAAAAAAACAAGCGAATTTGACCGAAAAAATTTGTTTTCTAATTCAATCACATAATCCTAACCGTTTCGTTGCTCTATTTTTTAACAAAATTTTATTTAATCTTTTTATGCGAACAAATTAATGGTTAATTAATTCGTGAAAGATTCATTTGTTTTTTTCATTTCTTTTTTTTTTAACGCAACACAACAATAATACGATTAATAAGATTTTATTCGCGTCGTAAATTTAGTTGTAAGATTTTTGAATATTGATCATGAATGTTAATAATGAAACTCATTTAGGAGCTTACCATACTTGAAGTAGATATTATAAAGGTGTAATGATAATTAATTACTACCGGCCGATTCGAGCATACCTTATTCGGTATCACCGTTATAATGTTAGGTATACGTCGTAAGTAAACGTATCCGGCTACCAGTGTCCGGAATGCGATCTTATTGGGTCACTGATCATGCAATGTGATTTTAATTAGTCATATCTAATCGGAAAAGAAGTAGATAATAACGAGCACAAGGAATTAAAGTTAATTCGTTCATTCATATGTATAAGATGTCCTTGAATTATCCGTTAACTTGAAAGACATATAAAAATACTAATCATTCCAATGGTAAGAGTATGTAACAGTAATCACGAAAATATGATAAATGATGTTTAAAACTAGACACAGAAAGAAAGAAAAAAAGAAAGATAGAAAAAGAAAAGAAATAAAATTGAATGGAAATGAATGTACAAAATCATGTGTAGGGGGAGGGGGAAAGAAAAAGAAGTACAAGATCGGATGATCGTAGTTGAAGATGTTTAAAAAGAATGGAATAAAGAAAGAGAGTTATTTATGGTAGTTGTAAATTGGGCTTGTCCTCCGTTTATTAAGCACAAACTCGTAGCGTGTTATTTCTGTCCTGTCAAGACTAGGCATATCCAAGACGAACGTTATAATGATTGGTTAAGCTGGCAATTACCTAGCTGCTTCGTAGCCACCGGATTGTCATTCAGCTCGTGAAACTACGATGCCCGTTGTTCTGTTGCGAGTCTGACCGGAATATCATACTATTCTCATAACGAAATCACACTCTTTGACGAATACGACGACAACGACAACGACATAGACGACAAGCATGAAATTGAAGTCCTGTATTCCGTCCTGTTTGATAGCCCGAAGTCATACGTGAATGTTCGATTTGTGCCAACGTTACTTAGAAATACTTCACCAATTCCTAGCAAATCCTGGGAAGTTAGCCAATTGGATTGTTCTCCTTGCTTACTGCTTCTAACCGAGCACGATTTTCTTCAGGATTTTTCTAACTACGCAGTTGGGCGCACACATCCATGGGAACGTTGCGAATAGAAGATATCTCTTACTACCGGTTTCTATACAAACCATCTTGATTTACGTGCTAACTTCTTCTTTCCCGATCGTTTGAAAATGATCGTTCGTAGATATACATCTTCCGGTTTATTTTTACAAGAAATATTTTCTTGATCAATAAAATTGATTACATTTAAGATCATACTTAATCATATAGATGGGATATAAATTAATGACAATGAAAAATGTGTAAGACACGCACATGTTGTATAAAAATATCTTAATATTGTCAAATGAATATTAATGAAGTAAATGAGATATAATATAAAGAATACAGAAAACAGGTACACAATTTTAGATTAAAAAATTAAGAAAAGTAGAAACGTAAAGCGTGGAATTCTTCGTGATCTTCTTTCCCAGCTAGTATAAACCCCCGCAGAAAGTTGGAGAAAGAAAAATAGAGAATATATTCTTGTGCCTTTTCACACCATCATCGTAACAGAAGAACAGAATCCTTCGAAGTTTCGTTGTGCGGCATGGCAGCACCGAAACTTAACGACCGAGGCTTTATGATCGCGAGAAGAGTCTGCGACTTGACTATCGTAAAAGTCATCGAGATCGATGGGCAAAAAGCCATTCCTTGGATGATCCATTCGGACACGCGGCTGTTACGTGAATGTTCTTCATCTTCGAAAGTGTATGAGTTAGAGAGAGAGAGAGAGAGAAAGGAACAGAGAAGAGAATCGGTTTTGAACGTCGGCCTATAAAATTCACAGAGCAAATGTAGATTTCAGGGCGGTGAGAAGTTTTCAAAACGTTCTCTTCTTCTTCTTCTTTATTCTCGTAATTCGCAGTATTAAAGTTAGCCGGTAGTACCGACGCGTATCCCTTTTTCAAATAATTATTATTATTGTTATTTTTATTTTACTCTATCCTCGATCTTACAAATGTTTATTTTACTATTTCTTTATTTTTTTTTATTCATTTAAAAGTTAAGGAATAAAGAAAAGATTAATGTTCAAGCTAATGAGATTTGTTTTTTTGATCCGGGGATAAAGAAATTTATTTTGATTATAAATACAGGATCTTTAATGAAAATCTCGAAAACCATAGTTTTAATAATCATAGAAATATTTGATATGTGTCAAAAAAATTAAATTTAAATAAATATTCATTTATTTTGTGATATATATATCTGTGTTTAAAAAAGTTAGGTTAAGGTATAGGAAAAACAAAATGGACGCTTGTAATCTTCGTTGAAAGTAGAAAAACTTCGGTTTTAGAAACATTAAACGTTTGATATATGAAAAAGAAAAATAATATTCTTATAAATATTAAGTTATTTTAAGAGTTTCATATATAGGGTTAGGTTATGTTAAGGTAAAGGTAAAGGAAGAATAATAAGAACGTAGAGATATAGAGGTAGAGTTAGTCGACTGATCGTAGGCAAATTGCATCTGATGTATCTGGACTATCTGAGAACGGTAACCATCGAAGTATTCCAGAAGTAAGAGCAACAATTCGAAACGACTGAGAGTAATAATAACGTTCGAAAGGGTATTCTCTGTATTAGGGATAATTGGAGGATGAGCCGCAAACGGGCGTAGAGAAGGGTTAGACCTAGCGATACTACAACAACAACAACAACCATGGGATGTTGAGAGTAACACGGAAAAAGAGAAATAAAAAAAAAAAGAAAAAGATAAAGGGTTGGTGGAAAGAAAAACGCGAATTCCGCATGAAGCGGGGGGGGGAGGGGGGGGCGGAGGTAGCGGGTGCACCCGGTGGAACTTTAAAAGCTTAACTGGACGAGAAAGAGAAAGAAAGAAAAACATTCGCGAAAAGGGGAAAAGAGAATGGGAGAAGTTTGTAGCTGCAAAGTAGTAGCAACGAAACCACCGACATTCAAGAATCGTATTCGCAAAAGCGACGACGCTTCTCCCTAGGAAAAGAGGAGAGGAAGATTTAGAAGAGGAGAGATAGGAGGATGACGGGGGGGTGAAAGGGGGTGGAAAAAGGGAAAGGGGTGAAGGGGGAGATACCGGGTGCGTAGGCAAGGAGCAGCACAGCCGGGGCATTATCCACTTACAGGGAATTATCCTCCTGCAGGCAGACGCGCGCGCGAATCCTCTTTCTCTTTTTCCATTCTCTTTTCTTTCGATGCTTGGAAAAATCTCTAAGAGCGGAATACCCCGACTCTAACCCCGATTGTCTGTGCTGCTCAAGAGAAAAGAGTGAAAGAGAGAGAGAGAGAGAGAAGGTAAAGGGATTCGACGAAAGACCATAAGATAGAGCACAAGACTCACTTAAAAGCTACGCGCATTTCGAATAGGATCACTGTTTAGTCCTTTTCAAGCTATTACGTTATACGAACTTTTTTCTTCTCATCCAATCGAATATTTGTCTTTGATATTTATTACGTGTTTAGTCCACTTCATCGTTTTTGACCTTTTTTATATTGTTTTTGTCTTTGTTTTGTTCGTTGGAATTTTGATTCCTTGATTTTTTTTGTACTTTTGTTCTTTTCGATAAGTTTAGAAATTTTTACATCAGACGTATTTGTTATTATTTGTCGATACTTTATAAGTTTTTGTCTTCAATATTTTATTTTGATTTTTGTGACTATTCCGATAATCTATTTAGATTATCTTCTAGAAATTTTCCACGTACTACGAGTATTTATTTTAATGTATTATTTGCTTTTGTATTTTTTTTTTTTTGTTTTTCGAATATTTTTCCTTGTTTTAAAGTAATCCCAGGAATTTCGTTGATCGTATTTTCGAAGAAATACCGGTCACCACTTGCACGTATATTTCATCAGAAACGATAGAGAATTTGCAGTTAAGCGGGAAGTCCTTCCTTCGAAAGATCCGTAACTCAAACAAATGGAAAATTCGAGTAACCCTTGACGATGGTAATCGTTTTCTCTTCCATCTATCTCTCTCTCTCTTTCTTTCTATCTCGCCTTGCAATTCTCCTTTTAAATTACCAGTCTCGTTGGCAAAAGAGTTGCAAATTTTTCTTTTAAGAATACTTCTCACTCGTTTTCCCATTGTTCCTCCAGAGAGAGAGAAGATCTTCGTACCTTCGTGTTACCTGCCTTATACATACTACCAATATTCCGTTCTCCGTTGAGCAACGATTAAGGCTTGCAGGAAAGTATCCAATCGTTGCCATTGTTAGGTTTGAGCTACCGATGTTGCTCCTGTTGTTGTTACTGTGCTGTAGCTGGTGATGACGACGAAGATGATGATGATTATGATTATGATGATGATGATGATGATGATGATGATGATTATGATGGAAGGTAGAGAAAGAAGGAAGAACATCGTAAAGATGTTTATTTTAACAGAACGTTAGAGTTCAGAAAATAGGAGGTAAGACGTTCGTAAAAATCAACCTACTACTTGTTGGAAAACATCAAAATTCAAGAACGTTCTTTCTCGAGTCTCGTGGTGGTCATTAAAATAGGTCTTGTCCACTTTGACCAGATATTTTTTCTTCTTCTTTTAAACATAATTTATATAAATATCTCGGATCTTTCTTCGAGGCTAAAAAGATTTATTACATTTTGTCACACACAAGTCCCGAATAATAATAATATAATAATAAGAAGAAGAAGAAGAATAATAATAAAGTAATAACAATATTAATAATCATAATAATAAAACAAATAAATGAAAAGAAAAAGAAGAAGAAGAAGAATAAAGACACTTGGGGTTCATTTTTCCAAGCATGGACAACCAGTTTCGTTGGTGGCTAAATATACAGAAGACGGCTCGTTTGATATTGTTTCATCTCGCGGAGCTGCCTGCATTCGAGAATATTTAATGCAACTCGTGAAAGATAGGCGGGACGGGACATTCTCTCGACACAAGCACACGCACACGCACACATACGTTCTCGCATGCATACACTATCTATCTATCTATCTCTATCTCTCTCTCTCTCTTTTTTCCTCTGGTTCTCGATGAGAGAAGATCGGGAGGACGGATAAGACCGTGACGCTAAGGTTGCGACGGGGAGGGCTTGCTCTTAATCCGGCAATAAAAACTCCGGCTCACGTATATTATTTTATTTAGTTTCCCGAGGCTTAAACGCATCCATAATTACCGGTGCTACGTGAAACGCTTAACTTATCACTGACAAACTCTTCTCCCTCCCACCCCCACCTCGTCATCTTATTTTTACTCTCTCTATTTTGCTTGTCCTGTTGGTGATACCTTCTATTACATATACATATCAATATATATATATATATAAATAAATATATGTGTATACATTTACACGCGTCGTCGTTATTTATGCGTGCGTGGATTTTAACTCCCACGCCATCGAGAAGCCATACCTTTGAAAAAGAAAGAAAGAAAGAAACAGACAGAAATTGTATGCGTACGTGTGCGTGAGAGAAAGAGAGAGAGAGAGAGAGAGAGAGAAGGCTCGTTCGTGCCCACGGTTTCCTCGTATCGTCTCTCGCAAGAATTATCCGCGTCCAGTCGCTCCCGATACGCCCAACCCAACCCAAATCCCTATGGTCGTGCCACAAGGCACTGCCCTTCTTCCGTTATGCACTCTCTTGATAATCGAGTCCTCTTGCGTCGTGCATTCCTAAAGAGTCAGAAAAGGCCAATACGCGACCAACTACAAGAACCACTTCGATCGAAATCAAACCTAACTAATGAAATAACATCAACCAATTAACGATCTTTAACCGAACACTCAACTTTGAATTATCCAAGTATCGAGAAATTAGAAAAAGACATAAAAAAGCAAGCAAACAAACAAACAAACAGAAAAAAGAAAATGATTTTAACGAAACGTTAACGTGTCCACGCTCTTAACTCATAAATCGTTGTTGTCTGGCTGTACCTATCATTCGATAAAAGGGTAAAGGAAGAAGAAGAAGAAGAAGAAGAATAAGAATAAGAAGAAGAAGAAAGGAAAATGGCGGTCGACGGGGGACGACGAGCATTACGAACAATTTCAAACTCGTCCTCGTCGTCGCACTGGCATACACAGTGTGGAGAGACAGAGAAAAAGAAAGGGAAAAAAAGAAAGAGTGAGTGAAAGAGAGAGAGAGAGAGAGAGACTGTCTCTGGTTTGTGCGTTTCTAGGCGTTACCGATGGCGATGCGACCAATGACAAGGATTATCGCAACGTGCACGTCGACGATTGCCGCGCCAATTCGCGGCGTTAGGCTTTCGAGATCGGTAATTTATATCGTTGATGTCCACCCCAACCCCCCCACACTCCCTTCCCTCCCCGCCCCCTTCTTTCTTCCTTTTCCTTTAACCCTCATCGATATCTTCGGCTAGCATCGTCGGCTCTCGTTTCTTCTTCTTTCAATCTCGAAGGTATCACAAGGCTTTTTAAAGGTATTGCAAAAGGAACTATACGGGAAAGTAAAGTTGACCGCAACCTTCATGCCGGTTATTATAAAACAAAAGACGATCCTCGACGATGATGATGATGATGATGATGATGATGATGTCGATAATAAAGATGAGAAATAGAGAGAGAGAGAGAGAGAGAGAGAGAGAGAGAGAGAGAGAGAAATATAGTTGTTTTCATCTTTATACTGACCAACGTAGAGTAGCACCGGGCGCGAAGGATGTGGTTCCACGCACTCCGATCGACTTAATTCGCGCACTCCTACCCTCTTTTTATTCGCATTCTATCTTACCCTTCTCTCTCTCTCTCTTTCTCTCCTCTTTACTTCCTTCTCAATATCCCTCCCACCTTTTACCCCACTTTAACAATTTTCGTGGTTTTCTTATTTAGTCAACCTCTTCCCTTCCCACTTGATCTCTCTCTCTCTCTCTCTCTTTCTCTCTCGTTTACTTTTTTTTGTTTGTTTCTTTCTTTATCTTCTTTAGCAACGTCCAACACTCCGCCGCTTACCGCCAATCATCATTTTCAATTCTCCGTGGTGGCGAGAGTTCCTCTATACCTCACCTCTTCTCTTCTTTATCTTTATCTTCTTTCTCTTCTTCTGTTTCTTATTCAAAGTCAAGGAAGAATAAAAAAGATCTGGGAATATTATTTTTTCCATGATCGGTGGAGAACGGTAGCCAAAGGGCCGGCCGATCTTTTGAATTCTACGCTCGTTAACGGGCTAGCCGATGTGTTACGCTTTCGAGAATATTTTTCACGATTATTCTTATTATTCTTTGATCATCGTTCTTCCCGTGAGAAAGAGAAAGGTAGATAACAACAAGGAAGAGAAAGAGAAAAAGGAGTTGGAGGAGGTGGATCGTAACAGAAACAGCAACAGCAGCAGCAGGTGGAACGCGTTGCATTTCGTCTCGTCTTGTACGGTGTCGTTCCCCCCTTCTTCATGAGTACTCTACTAGTATCGAAGAATTTCATTATTCCAGTTAACATCATACGTCCACCCTTCTTCTTCCTCCTCCCCATCTTCTTCTTCCCATTATTTCTTTTTTTCTTTTTTATGTTTTTCATTTTTATTACCTTTCCTTTTTTACTTACTTTTAAAATAAAAGACCTTTCATCGTAGTAGTCGGTATCTCGATTTCGACGACGATTAAGAGAAACGAAAAGACCTGGTAGCAGCAGCAGCAGCAGCAGCTGTCGCTCCAGAAACACGAGACGCGTGACGATTATCTTCGACAATAGTATGAGAGAGAGTGAGAGAGAGAGAAGAAGTGTTCGAAAGTGTAACGCAAAAGTTGCAAATCGTTCGGTTAACGGCAAATAAGACGACGGCTCGATCCTGCCATTCCATCCTTTTTTTTCCCCCTTTCTTTTGCTTGTTTTTTTTTTTCTTTAAAAAAACCTTCGTACAGGTACAGGCGCGAGCCAGCGATGAATCGTCGATTTTACGAGTAACACGAGGACTTATACGAGCGATCGCTTAACAACGAGCTTATAGGGCGCGTATAAACCCTGCCCGACATAATTTGCATAAATCGATGAACCTAAATTAATTTGAATTTACCGGCCGTGTCGCTTCAGTCAGATAACGCCGATAGCGTTCTCTCAACCTTAATTACTACTTCCTTTTTAACGCTTCGTACTAATTTACGAGGAGTTATTTGCTTGTAACCCACCGCCACACGTACCCCCCCTCCCCACCCCCTCTTCTCTTCCTCCCTACCCCACCTTTCATCCTTTCCCACTATCTCTCCTTCTAACGAGAACCATCTAGTTTTATGAGATTATCCTTGGATGTATTATACTTAACATTTTATTATATTGGCTTGTCCTGAAAATTCATATCGATTAATATTTTTATCGAATATCGCAAGTCTGCTTTAAATCGTTGCAAGAACTTTTCGAATAACTTTATGATGTGTGTGTGTGTATGTGTACGTATGCATTGGGTTGTCATGAAAGTTCGAACCTATTAATATTTTCTCGAAAGTACGTGCAAGTTTTCTCGTAATCGGCACAACCTTTACGTACAATCCAATTTCTTTTGTTTTTTTTTTTAGATGGCAACGTTATTTATCTTGTCGAGAAATTTTTCAAAATATTTATATATCCTTCGTTTCGTATATAAAAATATTAATAAAAAAACAAAAAAAAAAGGAAAGCATTATGAGAGATCATATTTTTAACATCATAAATAATAATCGAATCGTAATCCTTAAAAAAATGTGTGTACACATTGACAGTAGCTTTAATTTTATACACGATATTACGATTATAAATTATCAACAATATAACTAGGACAAATTTAAATTGTCATAACTTATCATTGTGAAAAATTACGAGAAGACAATTGTAACGTAAAGAAGCGAAATAAAAAAAAAAAAACAAAAAATAATAACGTTATCAGGAGAGAACGTAAGTGAAAAAAAGGAAAAAGTTGGAAAGTCGAAGAGAAGAAAATAAAAAAGAAAAAAGGAAATGCGAAAAAGGAGGAAGACAAGAAAAAATGGTTGTTACAACGGGAACGTTATTAACGCGACGCGTTGGACGTTTAAGAGCGCCTTCACCTTGAAGCACGGGACCCAACACCGTGGGTTCCATGGGTTCCACTAGCATTCGCTCGGACTATATAGCGCCGATTTCTCTGTACGATTGGCCCTTACGTCTGGTTCACACTCGCGGAGACACAGAGAATCACCCACCATTGGTGGATCTCCTGCTTGGCTATGGTGTTGGTCGACTCGTTTCTCTTTCTCTCTTTCTCTCATTCTCTCTTTCTTTCTTTCTTTCTTTCTTTCTTTAAGTTTATCTTTTTCTTATTTCTCTTTCTCTTTCCGCTTGGTGGTACGGCCTGTTAAAAGAGCAAGGTGGCTCGAGATGTTTCTTCGATCCTTGTTGCCCGCTTGGTTGAACGACCTAGCCCGGATCCGGCCGCACGTTCCTACCGATCACCTCTTTCCGTCTCCTTCTTCTTCTTCTTCTTCTTCTTCTCTTTCTTATTCTCTTCGTTTTTCTTTCCGATCAGTCCTATCCCCATAAATACGTCTCGCCTATGCACGCTTCATATCTTTCTTTTTGTTTTCTTTTTTTGTTTTCCTTTTTTTTTTTGTTGATACATTTTAACACCCCCAACTTATGCACATCTAAGTTGGTGTTCTAGATAATATATAACAATAAGTGTATCACCATTGTCGTATCGGTAGTTATCGTATATTCGCGAAAATCTTGTTATTATTATTTTCTTAATAATTATTCTCTTTTTTTGGCTACACGTTTTAACACCCCCTCATAGTTTTTGCAATTTTAAGTAAGCACTTTTAACAATGTACGATACCAATAGATTATTATTGTCGTATCGGTAGAATCATTATAATTATATAGTTAACGAAAAAATTTTCTTATCGATCCTATAACCCATAAATACATTTTTTTTTAAATATATTTTAACACCTCAGTTTTTTGTTACTCTCCAAGAAATAGTCTTGACAATATATTACACAGGTGGTTCACCTTTGTCGTATCATCGGTAAAATCATATCATATAATTCGTAAAAATAATTTTGGACCAACCCTATATCCATAAATAAATTTTAACATCCCAGTTTTTGCATTCCGAAAACTGTTCTTAACAATGTAAAACACAAATACAATATCATTGTTAATTAAAATTACATATTGGTGTACACAATTAATACAAATATTTTTCTCAATTAATTTTATTTTCGAACTAATAAAATGATGAAAGTTTAATAAAATTTGCTATCGTTTGATTACACAAAAGTGTCTTCTAATTTCCCCCCTCCCCAAAAAAAATTCTATCTTCCAATTAATTCGTGTGGTATATACCGAAGAGATTCTATTAGTAATACTATTTAATAAATACCATAATCGTATATAAGTGTAATCATTGTATTGGTTTATAATTCGTGAAAATATTTGAAGGATATAAGTGCATCATTAAACGTAGAGCAACCAACGGCTAAATAATGGAACGACCTATCGTGAAAAAGAATGGTGAACGATGAAGAAGGAGTGGGGAGAGTGGGGTGGGAGGGGAGGGGGGTTTTAAAAGAGGAAGGAAAGAGAAAGAGAGCCATTAATGTCCGTAGCTTGGAAGAAAAGGCTTCATAGAAACTATTGTACGATCGTCATACCTAGTCACCCTTGCCAACTATTCCCTTGGAACACGGTCTCCCTTTGTCTCTCGATTGGCGCACAGTTCGCTAAATGCTCGAGCAGCATTTGGTTGTACTTGTACATACTTGCGAATGGAGGGCACACGCGACACTTAACAATACTTAGTATTTAAGTCAAAACATTTTCTTTTCTTTTTTTATTTCTTTTTTTTCTTTCTTTTTCTTTTACCACTTGCCCTTTTTAGATGCGGGCCAAAAAATGCAGGTGAATTTATCGCTCGCTTTTATATATTTATATATTCTTTTTATTTTTATATAGTATATATTTAAGTTTACACGACGTAAATAATATTTCAGTGATGTTGAAATATTTTACGATATAAGTTATGTATATTTGTTCTTTTAAATTTATCTATTTTATATTTTAATTTAAAAACACACACTTGATTTTTTTTTGATACATGAGCATTTTAATATTTGAAAAATGGATTGCTTATTTAATTAATTTTTATTCACAAATATCTTATACGTTCGTTGAATAATAAATTTTAGTGCAATAAAAAAAGAAAAATTAATTAATCAATTAATTTGATAACTTCTTTGCAGTGGTATAATTTGGTCAATGATCATTTCAATTCATTGATCAGCGTCAAAAAAGAAATGTAGGATTTGTGATAAATTCCATAAAGTTTATGAATTTACCGATCCACCTCCACGCCTCCGCCCGTTAGTTTAAAAAATTTTTTTTTATAGAAAAGTAAAGATTTGGGATGATTTTCCTTGAAACGGTTCATTTGTTTCTAGATCACGAGTTTAAATAAACCACTGTAATAATAGTTGTCATCATTGTCATTGTACTCGTCGTAGTCTTACAAACTGGCAGCTGCATCGAAGCAAGTCAGTCATCTTTATAATAGTCAATAACGATCAGAATCCATCCGTCTCGCTTCATCGACCTGTCTCTGTCCTTTTCTTCCTCTCTCTCTTTCCCTCTCTCTCACACACACACTTCAGTCTTTCTATTTATCTCTGTCGTCAAGAGAGAGAGAGAGAGAGAGAGAGAGAGAGAGAGAGAGAGAGAGAGAGAGAGAGAGAGAGNACAATGTACGATACCAATAGATTATTATTGTCGTATCGGTAGAATCATTATAATTATATAGTTAACGAAAAAATTTTCTTATCGATCCTATAACCCATAAATACATTTTTTTTTAAATATATTTTAACACCTCAGTTTTTTGTTACTCTCCAAGAAATAGTCTTGACAATATATTACACAGGTGGTTCACCTTTGTCGTATCATCGGTAAAATCATATCATATAATTCGTAAAAATAATTTTGGACCAACCCTATATCCATAAATAAATTTTAACATCCCAGTTTTTGCATTCCGAAAACTGTTCTTAACAATGTAAAACACAAATACAATATCATTGTTAATTAAAATTACATATTGGTGTACACAATTAATACAAATATTTTTCTCAATTAATTTTATTTTCGAACTAATAAAATGATGAAAGTTTAATAAAATTTGCTATCGTTTGATTACACAAAAGTGTCTTCTAATTTCCCCCCTCCCCAAAAAAAATTCTATCTTCCAATTAATTCGTGTGGTATATACCGAAGAGATTCTATTAGTAATACTATTTAATAAATACCATAATCGTATATAAGTGTAATCATTGTATTGGTTTATAATTCGTGAAAATATTTGAAGGATATAAGTGCATCATTAAACGTAGAGCAACCAACGGCTAAATAATGGAACGACCTATCGTGAAAAAGAATGGTGAACGATGAAGAAGGAGTGGGGAGAGTGGGGTGGGAGGGGAGGGGGGTTTTAAAAGAGGAAGGAAAGAGAAAGAGAGCCATTAATGTCCGTAGCTTGGAAGAAAAGGCTTCATAGAAACTATTGTACGATCGTCATACCTAGTCACCCTTGCCAACTATTCCCTTGGAACACGGTCTCCCTTTGTCTCTCGATTGGCGCACAGTTCGCTAAATGCTCGAGCAGCATTTGGTTGTACTTGTACATACTTGCGAATGGAGGGCACACGCGACACTTAACAATACTTAGTATTTAAGTCAAAACATTTTCTTTTCTTTTTTTATTTCTTTTTTTTCTTTCTTTTTCTTTTACCACTTGCCCTTTTTAGATGCGGGCCAAAAAATGCAGGTGAATTTATCGCTCGCTTTTATATATTTATATATTCTTTTTATTTTTATATAGTATATATTTAAGTTTACACGACGTAAATAATATTTCAGTGATGTTGAAATATTTTACGATATAAGTTATGTATATTTGTTCTTTTAAATTTATCTATTTTATATTTTAATTTAAAAACACACACTTGATTTTTTTTTGATACATGAGCATTTTAATATTTGAAAAATGGATTGCTTATTTAATTAATTTTTATTCACAAATATCTTATACGTTCGTTGAATAATAAATTTTAGTGCAATAAAAAAAGAAAAATTAATTAATCAATTAATTTGATAACTTCTTTGCAGTGGTATAATTTGGTCAATGATCATTTCAATTCATTGATCAGCGTCAAAAAAGAAATGTAGGATTTGTGATAAATTCCATAAAGTTTATGAATTTACCGATCCACCTCCACGCCTCCGCCCGTTAGTTTAAAAAATTTTTTTTTATAGAAAAGTAAAGATTTGGGATGATTTTCCTTGAAACGGTTCATTTGTTTCTAGATCACGAGTTTAAATAAACCACTGTAATAATAGTTGTCATCATTGTCATTGTACTCGTCGTAGTCTTACAAACTGGCAGCTGCATCGAAGCAAGTCAGTCATCTTTATAATAGTCAATAACGATCAGAATCCATCCGTCTCGCTTCATCGACCTGTCTCTGTCCTTTTCTTCCTCTCTCTCTTTCCCTCTCTCTCACACACACACTTCAGTCTTTCTATTTATCTCTGTCGTCAAGAGAGAGAGAGAGAGAGAGAGAGAGAGAGAGAGAGAGAGAGAGAGAGAGAGAGAGGAGAAGGATTTGAGTACGCAACGGCCATCTAATTTCATTGCCGTTTACGATAGAAAACGACCCTGAAAAAATCTTCCACTCGGTTTAAACGATGCTCTGAATACTAATATTACTAAAGTATAATAATCGTTATATACGATTATTAAATTTTAATATCGATTTCTTCTTTCCTCTTGTTCATCTTTATCAATTAAACGTTCGAACGTATTAATTACTCGTACTCATATTCACGATTCGATTGATTATCCGTATAAATTTATTTAATTACGAGTAACATATTACCACCGTAATCGATTTCATCGAAATTTCAAATCGAACGACGTCGACGACGCAACGAAAAAGAAAAAAAAAAAAGAAAAAGAAAGAAAAAAAATGAAGGGCTTGAAAGTATCCGATCTCGATTTGTAATATTATCCAATAAAGTCGTGTATTAACGAGAGTACTCGCATTTCCTCACGCAAATCATCTCTCTCTCTCTCCCTCCCTCTCTCTCTCTCTCTCTTTCACTCTTTGAAAATCATAGCGATCGTTTTATTCGCAAGATATTATCTCGATTTCTTCTTCTTCCTTTTCGTCTTCCACCAACTTCTCTTCCTTCCATCTCTCTCACTCTCTTTTCCGTCGTTTCTTTTCTTAACAAACCATTTTGCTTTCTCCCCCTCTCACCACCCTTATCCCCATACCACACACCCCACACCCTTCCTCATTTTTCGTTTCTTTTCTTAGCAAAGGCGTTTTGCTTTTTTTCACTCCAATCTCTCATACCATCTCATTCTCTCTCGCACGGTCTCTCGCTGATTGTATAATTGGGAGTCAGCAACGAGCTACGTGCGTCACTCCGATGATTTAGCCTCCCCCTTGACGTCTCCTCGCCCTCGGCCAACGGACCCTCGGTCAATCACGTCGTAATTACTTTTAATGCTGGACGACTCGACTGACACAATATCTAACCCGTCAACGGCTCTTCTCTCTCTTTTCCTTTTGCACTCCTCCCACTCTCTCTCTCTCTCTCTCTCTCTCTCTCTCTCTCTCTCTCTCTCTCTCTCTCTATCTCTATCTCTATTTCTATCTCACTCTTTGTGGTAACATACTACTACTCCTCATCTATCCACCTATCTGTCTATCTTTCTTCCCTTTTTCAGTGCTCGTACTCTCCTTCCGTCTCTCTCTCTCTCTCTCTCTCTCTCTCTCTCTCTCTCTTCCTCTCTCTTCCGCGAGCTTAAACGCCCGTTCGCAGCATACTTCGCACGATCGTATTAATTGGTAATAGAGAACGCGACGAAGACCAACCCGGGCAAATATCGCGATTAATATTGATAGGGCCACTTTGCTGGTACATACATACGAGATCATCATCGCGCACTATAAGCAATCCTCAATCCTAATGTTTCTCTTCTTTTTTCATTTTTCTCTCTCTCTATTTTTTTCTTTATTTTCATCGTGAACGTAATCAAATTTTATATAAAATATTCATTTTCAAAATCTCATTTATCCTTTTCTCTTTTTTTTAAGGAGATGGAAAAAGGTTGGTTGAAGGGGAATGGGGAAATTCTTTTGCAATCTCATTCGAAGGATTATAATATATTTCGATAAACGCGAAAGATTACTTTGAACGTTGAATGCATACGCAATGAAAAATTTCTAACGTATCAAGAAATAACGAAGTTTAAATGTATAGTGTTTTGAATATTACAAAAATGTATGTCTGCTTAAATAAAAAAAAGACGCTGAACTTTAGAGATTAAATTGCTGAAAAAGTCCCAATAAAGGGATGAAAAGTCCAATTAATCAAAACGAAGTTCTAGTTCTTTTTGAATTTTCAAATTCTCTACGATACCTATTTATTAATAATTTTATTTTTGAAGACGAGAGAAGCAACTAATTGAATTTCTATCAATGTTTTTCATTATCTCTCAACGATATTTTTCTTCGAGAGAGATTTCATTTATATTTGTAATATTGTTGAATAATTTGAAGATAATATTTGTTAGAAACGAAGGATTTCTACGAACGTATTCAGGGATAGATATTTTCTATCGTGTCTCGTTATCGTTAGGAATCGGATTAATAGCGTAATAACGTTATCCTAAAGACGAATTTGCAAGTCTTGAAATCGTAAGGTTATCGCCATTGGGATTGTTAACCATGAGCGTGTCGCTTTGCTCGCGAGTAGCGTGACCCTCATTGGCGTACCAGGATCGATGTGGCGTGACTTCGATGAATTTCAACGATTCGGTGGTTCCGTTAATGCCCACCGATACGATACAATGAATATCTTTGAAGTTCGTTAAACGAGAATAAAATGATCCTTTAGTATCTCGTGAATATGTACATATATATATATATATAGTGGAAGAATTTTTCTACGAATCATTAACATTATGATTAATTCAATTAATTTCACGAATGTTCTTCTTCAAAAACATAAATTAATATAAAGTTCGGAATTCAAAGAGAAACGTATTATTTGTAAGAGAACAAATTAATACATTTGAAATAATTATATTTTGTTAAGAAAGAAAGAAAAAAATAGCTTACGAAAAACATATTGTAATTTTTCTTTTTTGTAACAATGATAAATCATTTTTAAATTGATAGCGTGTTCGATTTGTATAGAAATCGTTAACACGATTCCTAACTTTTAGCCGATAGTATATGGAAGTAAGTATAATATATATATATATATATATATATATATATATGTATATTTTATGTAGGAGTTTATTAGTCATGGTATTCCTCGAGGATAAATTCATGCAGATGATTCCACGATTTCGTTCCAACGCGAATAATGTCTCTATTTCTTTTTCCTATTTTTTTTTTTTTTTCTTTTTTCTCCTCTCTTCTTTCCTTTTTGTTGTTGTGCGCGGTTCGCAATCATTCATTAGCCTAATAAAATAATGGCAAATTGTCACGTAATTGGATACGATTGGAATTATACTGGAAGGAAATCAAGAAACGAGGTAAATACGAAAACAGTCGTCCTCGGGGAAAAAATTAGTTAAAAAAAAAAAAAAAGAAAAAAAACCAAGAGAAAGACAGAGAGAGAGAGAGAGAGAGAGAAATAAAAATGTCATTTGAGAGAGGAAAGGAGAGAAAAAATAATAATAATAATAACAAAAAAGAACAAAACAAAACATCTCTCGACTACGACTACGACTACGACTACGACGACGACGCGAGCGAATCACCGTCGATGTCTCATCGCGTTTATTGGGATTATAAAGCGTGCAGAGGAAGGAGGGCAGGAAGGAGAGATTTGTTTGAATTATTCAAATTAGATACGAAATTGAATGCGTGCTCTGCTCGTGTGCAGGTAATGACGGCACTTGCATATAAATGGTAATTATTGTCATTATTCTGCCCCGGTCGTTGTGTCCTCTCTCGTTCCTCTTTTGCCCTTCCCTCTCATCCCCCTTATCCCTACCTCTCTCTCTCTCTCTCTCTTTCACACACTTTCTTACTCTCTTTCTCTCTTTGTCTCTCTCTTTTCGTCAGGTTTCATCTTTCCTCCTTGTTCTCTTTTTCCGTTTCTATTCTCTCTCTCTCTCTCTCTCTCTCTCTCTCTCTCTCTCTCTCTCTCTCTCTCTCTGTTCTCTCCCCTCTCCTCTCTTCTCTCTCTTTCTCTCTCTTTGACTTTGTAATGCCCGTGTGTGTTCCCATATACCTATACTAATTGAGATAATTATCAAAATTGTTTTATTGTTGGTATAATTACGGGGGACATGCTATGTCCGCCCCGAACGTTTGCCTTCTCGTATGTCATCGAACAAATGAACGTATTTAAATATATAATACATTTATACTACGAGGAGAGTATTTTTTGTTGTTGTTGTTATTAAAAACTTCCCATTTCCTTAGATCTTCTTTTCGAAAATTGGACCCTCATTGTGTCATGCGAAAAGTAACATTTATCGCGCATGTGTTATTAATGATATTATAAAAATAATAACGAAGAATTGTGAATGAATGAATGAATGAATGAATGAATGAATGTAGGAACGAACGAATAAAAGAAATTTATCTGACAAATGAACGTGTATTTAAAATATATACGTATAATTAATGTATCGTAATTTTGATAATTTTGGAAAATAAATTTGACTCGAAATTAATATTTATCGCATGGTTCGTAAATGACAAGAAAAAAAAATTAAATTTGTATCATGATGCTCAAATAATATATATGAACTCGTATTTAAATATATAATAAATTTATATTAATCTTTTTTGTGTTTAATTTTCTTCTTATGGTACACTAACCAAAAATTTCATTCTCGTATTAAAAATTAACTCGTAATTGGCATCAAAACTATTAACAAATAAATTAACTTAACGAATGATAGAAAGAGAAACTTATGTAATCGAACAAACGAACGTATTATTTAAAACACATTGCATATGTTACTTGACTTCCCTCTTTAAGATTCTCAGAAAAATTTGACTCTTATAAGAACAAGTTACATTTATACGCGTAGGACTTGTAAATGACATACATAAAAGAAAGAATGAATGAATAAACGAATGAATGAATGAATGAATGAATGAAAGAAAGAAAGAAAGAAAAAAAACTAAGCATTAAGGGGTTAAATCTGTGTACTCGAAAAGTTTATCGTTTGGAGCGTACTCGAAAAAAAGGGCTCGATCGACACGCTCGTGTGACCTTGTCGAAGTTAGGCTCAATGGTCCTCGTCTAACATAAGAGTACGAAATTAATAACGTAACGTCGAGTTAACACTGGCCTTCCTTCGTTCTTTCTCTTCCTTTACTTCTTTCTCTCTCTCTCTCTCACCCTCTTTTCTTTTTCGGTGGACACAATAAGAATGAAATGAACGAGGAAAAAGAAGTTTCGAATTGAAGATGATGAAGAGAGAGAGAGAGAGAGAGAAGGATAGAAGAAAGAAATAAGCATCGTATTGTCATCGAAGAGCTCGTTCCTCCTCCCATTTCACTCATTCCCTAGTACCTCACCACCCCCTCTTCCCACCATATCTTCTTCTACTTCTTCTTCTCGTCCTCTTGAAGCAACCCTCTTTAGTGGCCCATTCCTCACTTGGTCCTCTCGCGTAATCGTGGCCACAAGAAGAAGAAGAAAAAGAAGAAAAAGAAGAACTCTTTTCTCGAAGGACAAAATCATAATAAAGCCAATAATTAAGCTACAATATATATAGATAAAGATCTGTATAAGTATATGTATAAATGTGTATATGTGTATACGTGCGAGTAAAGTACATCTATACATGAACGGTAGTGAAAAGGGATGGGAGAGTAGAATGAGTGGCCCTCTTTCTCATTGTCCAGCTATCACTGAAAAGGGACGTAAGGAAGGATAGTAAGACGAAAGTAAGAAAAAGATAAATAATAAGAGAGTAAAAGAGTAAGAAAGCACTCTCCTCGCGGCGGCGGCGGCGGCGAGTAGGAGATCCCACAGGGAAACAATAACCGCGGCAAGGATCTCACAATACCGGAATTATTAGCTTTCCACCGAATTAAAAGCGTCTATACCGTCCTTAGATCTCGTCCTCCGAGATATCCTTCCTTTCTTCTACCACCAACTCGAGGATCTTTCTGCTCTTTTTTTTTTTTATCTTTTCTTACTATTCTTTCTCGTAAATTTTCTATCTATTTGTCTATCTATCCTTCTCTCCCACTTTCTATTTCTTATCTTTCTTTTTTTCTATATCCTATCTCTCACTCTTTCTCTCTTTATCTTTCATTTTTTATTGTTTCTCTCTCTCTCTCTCTCTCTCTCTCTCTTTGAGTTTTGTTTTTTAAATATTTTATATTTAGTTTCTCTTTCTCTCACATTCTATGATAGCATCTTCTTCTTCTTCTTCTTCTTATCCTTATAACGCTCCGGATTCCAGAGTCAGCGTGAGTATCATCCTGAATAAAAGAGCATTGGTATATCTCGTGTTCTCTATTTTTGCTCTATTTAACATCGGCCCAACCGAGAGATGTTTTGTTCTTCGGACGTTCCGCACGTTCCGCTTGTAAGGCTCCGGATACACCCGGTGACTGCGCTTTTAATTAGAATTTATAAATTCCCGTTTTCTACGTTGCGCCGCATCCCTTCCTCCCTCTCTCTTACTTCTTTTATATTTTTCTTTTCTTTTTCTTTTTGGTACTTTTTTTTTTTTTAAACGGGCAAGAGCGCAAATATGTGCGCGCCGCGTGTATTCTCGCGAGAAAAACAAGTGAAAGGTAAAAAACACGTTGCTCGCTGAGAAAGCAACCTAATTGAACTGAAACCCTATCGACGCGTTTTCTCAATGCGTAATTGAAAAGATTATATCCCGAATACATGAATATTTATTATTTCTAATTTGCATTTTAATCTTTTTCTTTTCGCATATATATATACATATGTTATTTTTTTACAAATATTTTTAATTACAATCAAATTGTGAAACAAAGTGACCATTTATTTATCAGATACAAAATTGACAAAGGTACTAATTTAATATAGAAACGTTCAAATATTTAACGAAGGGTCAAAAATCTGCGAAACAAATATCCATTTATGATTTACGCTTATATACATATGTACTCATGTATTTAAGTATATAAGTAATTATCAATAAATCGCCCGTTTATCTCTTACGATTCATGTCTCGCGATAACTCATTTCGGTCATTGAATGTATAGCAAAAAAAAAGGGTAGAAAGAGAAAAAGAGACAGACAGACAGACAGACAGAGAGAGAGAGAGAGAAATGAGGAGCAAGTTTGTAAAAGCGGGGCAAGAAACGGCGAAACGAAGAAAGAGAAAGATGGAAAGAGAGAGAGAGAGAGAGAGAGAGAGAGAGAGAGAGAGAGAGAAAGATGAAGGAGAAGAAGTGGAGGTCATCGAGGCGTTGACGCGTTAAAACGTCCCTTTTCTCCCGTCCTCCACCCTTTTCCAACCGTCGAACTCGCACTATTCCTCTCTCGCTCGAAAGATGCTCGAAGATCGCGAAGGGAGGCAACCAGAGACCTCGAACGTGAACAACACAAGAGAAAGAGAGAGAGAGAGAAAGAGTATGAGGACAAAAACCGATCGGTTCTGGTGGAAAAAGGATGGAATGACAGGTTCTTCACGCTTTACCAGGGCCAAATAAGAGGAAGAAGGACGACGACTAGTGGATGAGATCGTGGAAAGAAAGAGAGAGAGAGAGAGAGAGAGAGTGCAAGGAGGACTGGATATGACTCAGCCTCCTTTTCGCGGTCGCCTTATTTCGATGTGCTAAAAAGAAAGAGAGAGAGAGAGAAGGAACATCAGAAAACATCGAGAGTGAAAGAAAGAAAGAAAGTGTGAGTGAATGAGTGAGAGTGAACAGGAAAAGGTTAAGGGTGGTGGGGATACTAAGGAGGAAAACTAAGCGAAGCTTTGGTTCGGGCAGGGGTGGTGGTGGTGGTGGTTGTAGTTGTTGGGTGTGGGGATGAAACGCGTTGGTAAAAGAAAAGGTGGTAAAGGAAGGAAACAAAAGGCGATCGCGTATGAGCGGCAATTAGCCCCTCTAATGGCGCGCGAAACAAAACAAAAGAAGAGAACTCGAGCGTCGAGCTCAAACACAATAAAGGCAACGGTGGTACGAGAGTGAAACTAGCGGGTAGGGTGAACAGAAAGAAAAGAGCTGGAGGACGATGGTGATGATGGTGGAGGAAGTGGAAGAAGAAGAAGAAGAAGAAGTAGAAGAAGAGGAAGAGAAGAAATAAAGAGCCAAGAGGGAACAATGGCGCGCGAGCCAGCACACACCATACCACACCACACCACCGTTTGCTGTTCTTGGGACGTTGTTGCTGCTGTTGCTCCTGCCCGTTTTCTCTCTACTCTTCTCTTCTCTTCTATTTTCTCTTGTTGGTTGTTGTTGTTGGTAGTTGTCGTCGTTGCCGTCGTTGTTCTCCTTTCTTTCCACTTTCTTACTCTTTCTGCTTGTTCTTTTTCTTTTTTCTTCTTCTTTTTGTATATATATCTTTTTTTCTTCCTCTTCTTCTTCTTTTTCTTCCTTTTTTATTTTATCTTATTTTTCTTTCTGTTTATTCGACGGTGACACTGGCCAAGGAAGGAAGGAAGGAAGGAATGGAACGGAACGGAACGGAACGATACGATACGATACGATGCTGTTTTCTCTCTAAGGGCTTAGAGAGATGCTGACGGTGGTAAAGGGGGTGGGTGGGAGAGCTCGCTTTGGAAAATTAAAAGTCACTAATGAGGCGAGGAGATGCTCGCCGTACGGTGGTTTGTACGCTTTGCTCGTTAAACCCTCTTTTTCCTTCCCCCTTCTCATCCCTCTCTTTCCTTTCTTCCTGTTTCTGTATTTCTCTCTCATTCTCTCTTTCTCTCTTTCTCTCTCTTTATTTCAGGACACGCTTACCTAAGACTTTAGCGAACTTTCTGTCCTCGCAAATGCACCACCTCTCTTTTTCCTCCTCTCTCTCTCTCTCTCTCTCTCTCTCTCTCTCTTTCTCTTTTTCTTTCTTATCGCTCAACTTACATTCCAAAGACTCCTTCTATCTCGCACATCTCCACGGAATTTTCAGCGATCTTAGATGCAGATTAACTGTTTTCTGCTACCAATACCGATCGAAATACTTCTCGCAATAGTTCGCTTTGATTTCTCTCTATCTTTCTCTTTTTTTACTTTATTTTATTTTATTAATTAATCGTATTTATACATATACTTGTTTAATTTTACGATGAAAACATTTACATTTACATTAACATTTACATTTACATCTTCTTTCCTCTTGTTTTTCTAAATTGAGATTATTATTATAGTGGTAAAAACACGATAGGACGGTAAGTGAATGTAGTATTGTAAATTATTGGTGTAGGAGTTCGGGATCCATGGGAGGCAGGAGGCAGAGGAGGGGGGGGAGTGTGTTTAAACTATCGTTATTTCGAAGTTCGCCGCTTGATATTTGCAAAGTCTCACGCAAAATGTGAAAGTAATTATTATTCGTGGACTATTCTCCCGACTCTATCTAACGTGCGCTCGCGCGCGAACACATTCGCGGCCTATTAAAGAAATAGATGGATAGAGATAGATTATACATATATTTGCGCGTGTTTTAATATGTATATGTGTGTATACTAGCATGCATCTATACACAAGACACATATATACACACACACACACACGCAAACACACATACATATAGCCATATATTCTCAGAGCAGAACCGAGTTTGTAGCGTCGTACCTAATAGAACTGTCCGTTTACCTCGCCATTACCAAGTCAATTATGTCTACTTTCCATGCCGGCAGCCTACCATTATTTCGTCAACTACGGTTCTTTATTGGATTCCCTCGGCATTGGATGTTTGGCTTACTAACGCGCCAGCAGTTCTACGTTATAACGGATTATATTATCTTAGAGGACTGTACACCACAGAGTGTTAAACTTTAAAATGTAAAAAAAATTGTACCGTGCCTACATCCTAAGGTCAGAACCCTCCTACGACCCATAAAATGTTTCTTACCTTCTTACCAATCTTAGTTAGTCACTTATATATGGTTAGAGTATCTTATTGTTAGCTTAGAAAGAAGATGATTAACCAATCATAATAATATATCTTTTTTCATGATCGCGTTAATCAATGATTGCTTATTTTAATCAACTGATCTGACGGATAGACAAATATATGAACGAGTCTTATTTCATTTGTATTATGTAATTTCGTTTAAACATTTTTTTTCATTAACAGCTATAGTAATTTCATGTGTATGAGTGAACGCCAGTGAGTACACGTATGTGTATATATACACGTGTGTGTTTGTGTGTATGTATGTATGTGTTGTTCTCTCGGTTTCTCTGAAGCTTAGAAATTAAGTGGAAGTTGGCGGGAATCATTGGAGCCACAGTTTTTTACGAGAAGTACGTATGATATCGGTCCCAATGCGACTGAGGGAGAGAGAGAGAGAGAGAGAGAAAAGGGATGAGAAAAGGGCGAAAGAGTAAGCGAGGGAGAGCCGTTGGCAAGGAGCAGCTGACGCCTCGAGTTCTTTAATTAAAACTGACCGCCCGCTTTTCTTCCTCGGCCGAGCAATAACGAGATTTATTTCATAATACCTCCGAACTCGCTGACTCTCTCTCTTTCTCTCTTTCCCTCTCTCTCTCTCTCTCTCTCTCTCTTTCTTTCTATTTCGTTAGGAGAGAAAGGACGTCTGCGAATTCTCCAAGAGAAAGAGAGAGAGAGTAAGTAAGAAAAGCATCTTCACGGTTTCCTTCCGTTTTCCTTGAGGTACTTATCTTCTTTGCTGAAAAGAGCTCTCGATTAAAATAATAGCTGACACTGGTAATAACCGTAATATCGAGACGTAACTTTTGTGATAATTAGAAAATATCGATCGGGTTGTATGAAACAAATATAGAAAGGGATTAATTAAACGAAATTTTCTTCTATTATTTATTATTTCGATTAATATGGTTTTTTAATATTTCAAACGAGAACAAATTTTTATTCTGTCAAGAAATTTATTCTCCAGTGTATACGTAATCAATGTTGCACATTATAAATATCAAGTTTCTTTTTTTGTAAATTATTATTGGATAATTAAATTTATATATATATATATAAAAATAATTATTATTATTAAAACGTACGATACGGAAAATAATTTCGAACGGGTTTTTATTTTTTATACGCGGACATTGAAGTTTTTTTTTCTAAGAAACAAGAAATGATCGAGTAAATAATAGCATTGAGAAATTGAATTGCGCGACAATGTTACGAGTGTAACTGTTAACAATTACGTAGATTAGAGAGCGTTCGATCTTAACGATCTAGTCATTGTTAAAGAAACAGAAAGAAAGAAAAAGAGAGAAAGGATTTTAATCAGCCGTTAAAAATCTGTAATCGATGGATCGTATAATCACTGGAGTAGAAATTGATCCTTGAGAAAAATATATAATATACATATATACATAATATATAATTTCATTTTTATTACTTTATTTGATTTTTATTCGATTTTTTTCCCCCTAATGTTTTTTTATTCCTATAATATTTATTTTTTTTCATTTCTTTTCCGTACAATTACAAAGGTAAATCGCAAAAGAAATTGGTCGCGATTGCGGATAAATTAATTAGGGTGAACCAAAAGTTCGTGCACTTATTGTGTTATTAATAGTATAAATCGGGATTGTTTTTGTAAAATTTACTTTAGAAATATTAATTTTGAAAACTCACGAAAACTCTTTTGGTTCACCCTAATATTACATTTTCTCGCGTTACGGTTAAACGCGATTAAAATAGAAAATTGGATATGCGATAAGATCAAATTTGGATTGGTTAGATGGTCTGGTCAATTAAGTAAAAATTCTCTCGTGAGATAATATGTAGAAGATATCGATTTGTATACTCGCGCGTGCTCCTGACCAGTGCCGCGTTACAACCGCCGCGACGCGGAAATCAACCGCACTAGTATAGTCATTTTCTACCTTTTTTTCGGACCTCGTATCCTAAAAAAAGCATCCTAATAAACTTTCTTCGAAAAACCTCTTCCCGTTCCTCCACTTCCACCCTCTCCAAAGAATCCAATTTATCATCAAATTTTTGGTGTGAAAATAATATTAATTTGTATTAATGACACATTACCTTAAGTTCATTTTTTATTAAAAATCAATACAATGAAATATTAAACAGATTCGTAAAGAATATTTAATTAAATGTTTTTATTATGATTACGTAAATATAATTAAATATATGATTAATTAATCGAATATATTTTGTAATAATGTAACATTATGTGTTAGAATAATTCATTTATTTAGGATTTCACAATTATTTTACATATTTCTTTTTGTTTTTTAATAATATTCAATTTAATTATAATCCATATATATATATATATATACGTTCTATCTTATTATAATGATTCATATCTAAATTTAATATCCCAATCTTATTGACGTACATATTATAAATATCATTAGCATACATCAACGAAATCGATTAGTCGATTAAAACATAAGAATCTTTTGTACGAGTTTGTAAAGGTTAGATTAAAAAAAAATTGATCATAGTGCTAAAAATGAGATAATAAAAATAGAAAGAGAGAGAGAGAGAGAGACAGAGAGTATATGAGGAAGAGGAGTATATAAGTAAGAGTAGGGAGGGGAATAGGGGTAGGTGAAAAGTTGGGTGGGTGGTGGGTGGGTGGAAGAGGGGGGAAGGAGGTAGGTAGGTAAGTAGGTAGGGTACAATAAAATTTATTACACTTAAATCGTATCTCGTAAAATAATGATAGCGCGCAGGTACGGAGACTGCGCTTCACGTTCACGCGAATACGCCATTTATCGGCACTCGCACCAGAGATTATCTCGACACCATAGTACAAGGGCGATGGCGTCGGTCAATTATCGTCGTCGTGCAGGAAATTTAATTGATCGTGATAGACGATCAAATTGCGAACAAGGGATGAGACGGGTCGATTTATATATACATATATATTGTGTATATAAAAATAGAGAGAGTGAAAGAGAGAGAGAGAGAGAGAGAGAGAGAGAGAGAGAGAGAGAGAGAGAGAGAGAGAGAGAGTGGCTTGTAGCAAGCTTTTATTATTTTTGTTTCTTNTTTTTTTTTTTTTTATGACGAGTCCAATATAATCCAAGCTCTTCTTCTTCTTCTTCTGCATTACAGGTTCAAATTAATTTCTATTTCTCTCGTTACTAACGACACTTGTTTCCCGTTCGTTCTTCGATTCAATCTGGTTATTGTAATTAGTCAGACGTTATTTTAAATGTATATACAATAGACATTTTGTCGAATAATATAATACAATTTTTGTAAGGTAAAAATATTTGAAAAAAATACAAAATACCAGGCATACAATTAATTTTAAGTTTTAATTGATCATCAATATCTTAATGAAATTTATTGAAATAATCAATTACATCCATATATACTATCAATACATATCAATAAATAATAATCAATCCGAATTAAAATATACACACACGCATACTTGACAGACAAACAAAACAATAAAATAATTTCCTATTCCAAATCGCAATTAATTACAGAATAGTAGCAAAAGAAGAAAAAAAAAGGAAGAATAAGAAGAAACCCTAAACGCAAAAGAAAAAAAAAGGGGGAAGAAAAGAAAAGAAAAGGTGAAAGAGAAAGAGAAAGAGAGTTAAAGTAGAATTCTTGAGCTCAGCTGTTATGTCTCTGGCGCGCTTTGGTGGCGGGGGCGCGTATGCTAGGCGCCTACACTATACCGTATACACACATGTACACGTACCAACACTTTTCCACTAGAAAAGACGCGTGTGTTACATCGGACGTGTTCGCGAGTAGCCGTCGGCGTCCTCGTCGACGTCGTCGTCGTCGTCGTCGTCGTCGTCGTCGTCGTCTTCTTCGGCGTCTTTGGCGTCGGTCGTCGGTTCGTGGTTACGGGTGTACATGCGCGTATGCTTTGAACACGCGCGCGCACGCCCGTTCTAGTCTCTCGGTTTGGATTGCTTGCTTGCTTGCGTGTAGGTGTTTATATATGTGTGTGTGTGCATTAGAGGGACTACTCACACGTTTGTTTCTCTCGTATATGTCTGCGAGGAGAGCCAAACGAAGGGAGGCAAGCCAGTAAGCTCAGGCGCGCCGGAGCGGCGAGAGAGCAGCCATTTTACTCGAACGCGGGTGGTAAACGCCGTGCACACACCACCTGACGCCTCGCGTCTACTAATCTCTCACTCTCTTTTTTTATTTTTCTCTGTCTTTCTATCTATCTCTCTTTCTATCTCTATCTTTCCCTTTCTCTATCTTTTTATTTTATTCTTACGCTAATAGAGAGAGAGAGAGAGAGAGAGAGAGAGAGAGAGAGAGAGAGAGAGAGAGAGAGAGAGAGAGAGAGAGAGTGGCTTGTAGCAAGCTTTTATTATTTTTGTTTCTTTTTTCTTTTTTCTTTCTTCTTCTTCTTCTTCTTCTTGGTTTTTTATTTTTATATTTATTTTTTTACTATTTATCTCTTTTAACTCTTTATTTTACGAGCAGCGGAGTCACTTTTCTACAAACATTTTCTCACAATTTCTATCCAATACTATCAAAAAGTTCGCGTGTTTTTACCGTCTTTCTAAAGTCAACAACACATGGTTTTTGCTTTTCCGAACAGAGGAGTAAAGGGGCTTACCCATCTATTTTACTAACACCATACCTACGTTGCTTGGATTTTAATTACTTATCGTTAACTAGTAATCCAACGTGCTTATGCCGTTGACTAAATTTCTTTTGTATTTTATGTTCTTATTTTTGCGTGTGTTTATTATTTCGAGAGTAAAGTATGAAATTAGTATGGAATGTCGTAGGCGCATCTGTAACACCCAACAATTTTTGCTTACGTATTATAAGACTGCCATAAATTTTTTCTTGGAATTCGTTTATAGAAAGAAAGAAAGAGAGAGAGAGAGAGAGAGTATTTGACCGAGCAAACTTTGTGAGCCCGGGCCAATTATTTTAACGAGCAAGTCCGATCATTCGTGGAATGAGCTTGGAAAGAAGGATTCCTAATAACCATTGAGAACTCTTTGGAAATTGAAATCGGTCCATTTGTTTAATTATTCGATAAATATTGGATGCGTCGAGCTTTTGATTTTTATGCGTCGTGAATGAATGGGAAAAATATTTTCTTGTGGAGTTTTTCTTGGTTTTTATTTTTTTTTTTTTTTATGACGAGTCCAATATAATCCAAGCTCTTCTTCTTCTTCTTCTGCATTACAGGTTCAAATTAATTTCTATTTCTCTCGTTACTAACGACACTTGTTTCCCGTTCGTTCTTCGATTCAATCTGGTTATTGTAATTAGTCAGACGTTATTTTAAATGTATATACAATAGACATTTTGTCGAATAATATAATACAATTTTTGTAAGGTAAAAATATTTGAAAAAAATACAAAATACCAGGCATACAATTAATTTTAAGTTTTAATTGATCATCAATATCTTAATGAAATTTATTGAAATAATCAATTACATCCATATATACTATCAATACATATCAATAAATAATAATCAATCCGAATTAAAATATACACACACGCATACTTGACAGACAAACAAAACAATAAAATAATTTCCTATTCCAAATCGCAATTAATTACAGAATAGTAGCAAAAGAAGAAAAAAAAAGGAAGAATAAGAAGAAACCCTAAACGCAAAAGAAAAAAAAAGGGGGAAGAAAAGAAAAGAAAAGGTGAAAGAGAAAGAGAAAGAGAGTTAAAGTAGAATTCTTGAGCTCAGCTGTTATGTCTCTGGCGCGCTTTGGTGGCGGGGGCGCGTATGCTAGGCGCCTACACTATACCGTATACACACATGTACACGTACCAACACTTTTCCACTAGAAAAGACGCGTGTGTTACATCGGACGTGTTCGCGAGTAGCCGTCGGCGTCCTCGTCGACGTCGTCGTCGTCGTCGTCGTCGTCGTCGTCGTCGTCTTCTTCGGCGTCTTTGGCGTCGGTCGTCGGTTCGTGGTTACGGGTGTACATGCGCGTATGCTTTGAACACGCGCGCGCACGCCCGTTCTAGTCTCTCGGTTTGGATTGCTTGCTTGCTTGCGTGTAGGTGTTTATATATGTGTGTGTGTGCATTAGAGGGACTACTCACACGTTTGTTTCTCTCGTATATGTCTGCGAGGAGAGCCAAACGAAGGGAGGCAAGCCAGTAAGCTCAGGCGCGCCGGAGCGGCGAGAGAGCAGCCATTTTACTCGAACGCGGGTGGTAAACGCCGTGCACACACCACCTGACGCCTCGCGTCTACTAATCTCTCACTCTCTTTTTTTATTTTTCTCTGTCTTTCTATCTATCTCTCTTTCTATCTCTATCTTTCCCTTTCTCTATCTTTTTATTTTATTCTTACGCTAATAGAGAGAGAGAGATACACGTGCAAACGCGCACGATTTGCTGTCAATGAAAGAGAGATAGATAGAGATTAAAAGAAAAAGATTGACAAGAACAAATAAAAAAAAAAAACAAAGAAGAAAATTAAGATAATTAGGTATGATAATATTGTATCTTTGAAATTTTTACCATTCGTATAGAGAAAGTGTGTACGTGCGTGTGGTTGGTATGTGCGCGTGTATATCCTGAGAAAAAAGAAAGAGATTTATATACAAAAGGGGGGAAGGTTTTTAAAGGGATGTTTAGCAGTAGTAATTGTTCGAGAGTTTCTATTACAAAAGGATAAAAAAAAAAAAAAAAGAAAAAGAAAAGGGAAGTCGCGAAGTGAATCGAAACGAAAAGAAAAGAAAAGAAAAATAAAGGAACAGAAAGGAATAGGATAGATTCGTTCAATCGGAGGAGCTTCGTCAAGTGTAGAGAACGAGAAGAACTCTTAGGGAAGGTGGGAAGGGAGGAACTGGTGGAAGAAGCCTCGTGAATGCGACGGCGATCCGGTGCAACGTGCACGTGCGCCACAACGGTGGTGAGACGAGTGAGAGACGAGGAGAGGTCCTCAACGGTTAGGTGAGACAGAGGAAAGAGGGAGCCTGTGTTGCCTGTTTGACTGACTGAGACAGACATATATTCCTCCCCCTCCAATTTTATCTACCACTCTCACTCATTCGGAAGCATGCTCTGTCTCTCTGTGCCTGTGTATGTGCGTGTGTGTTACACACGTATCCCCACGTAAGAAAGAGAGAGAGAGAATTTCTATCTGTGTGCGTGTGTATCGTTTTGTACGTAGTAGTAGAAGCGACAAGAGGGGTACAGAGGGGTGTAAAGGGGTGTAGAGGGGTGGAAGGAGAGAAGAGGGACGTCCGACTTATTGGAGGAGGTGGTGTACTTACTCCTCTCGTAGCCACCACGAGGTGAGGCCATTCGTTCTGCGCAGGACCGTTTAAATTCGCCGCCGCCTGCTTTGCATACCGCGTTTTCGCCGGCCCTACTCCACCCCCTCTTTACCGAAAGCCCTCTCGCCGCCTACCCTCGTCACTAAGCCCACCGCCGCCTAACTCGCAACGACCCGCCCTTTCGCGATTTTCCCTGACCAACCCCTTCGTCCTTGCCACGAAACTCTGCATTTCTATACGCTTTTCTTCTTCTCCTTTTCCTCTTTCTCCTCCTTCTCCTCCTTCTCCTCCTTCTCCTCCTTCTCCTCCTTCTCCTCCACCTCCTCCTCCTCCTCCTCCTCCTCATTTTCTTTCTTATTCTTATTTTTATTTATTTCTTTTTCTCTTGTAGGAAAAGTAATGAGTCTTATTAAAGTTTCCTTTTGCGATGTTATTAACTAGTCTACTTTTTCTTTAACTTTGTATAATGAATTATTTTATTATCTTATTATTCTCGATTCAGGATTTGTCTCGAGGTTATGTAGAAGATACGAAAGTTTTATACATTATAACTTTATTTTATGGATAATCTTGATAAGCAGTCAAAGTTGCGGGAGTTTCAATCAAATCTTATGCGTCGTAATGACGGGTGGTGGGTATGAGGATGACCTAGAAAATTTGAGTAGAATGATGTTTTGTTTCGCGCACGACTATCATCTCTCTCACTTTTTCTCTCTTTCTTATCGTCTTTTACCATTATATCGAAACTCGAAATATCCGAGTCGCGTAATTAACGGCTTCTCACTCGTCTCGTCTAATTCCGTCTTCCGAAATTATTTCGCGCGCTGGGTCAGTCGAGTTACGAGCGAGAAAGCATAAACTTTGTCTCGAAGGCGGACGCGCGTCGTTAATTGTAAGAAAATTTTCAACGCGGACGTACCGATTTACTGCGCAGATCTCATTCTCTATACTTATGTACGTATCTATCTCTATATCTCTCTCTCTTTTACTCTCTTTCTCTTTCTTTTTCTGTCTCTATGTGTGTATGTGTATACGTGTATATATATATAAACAAACACATATACAAATATTACTTGAGAGAATGTATATATAAATATATATTTATCATGTATATCGCGTGTATATATATATTTGTTAATACGTATGTATTTATGTGTGTGTATATATTATTTGTGTATTTATATATCTGTATATACGTATTTTGACATGGGTATATACGATGCTGAAAAGTCTTTCTGGCTGCACGCTCGCGTTAATGCTGTCTCACGTAATGAGCGACTTGGCTCCGACGGACGCATATTTTCTTTTACGATGCCTAAATATAATCTTAACGATGTTCTTATGGCCTAGAGCATGGTCGCCTTCGAGAAATTCGAAATTCTCTAAGGCTGCTGCTTCGAAGTACCGAGCTTTACGTCCTGATCTCGATTTCCTTCCCCACATCCTTCATACCACCCCACCCCATCCCATCCCACCCAATCTTGCTTTTACCAACCTTTTTTACTACTTGCTTTCTCTCTCTCTTTCTTTCTAACTTATTTTCGAGTATATATTTCGTTTTCCAAAGTAAATCGATGAGAATCGTCCTTTGGTAATCCTTAGAAAATCAAACAACGTATCACGTCAAAATCATTTCGAAGAATCGTTAGAATAAATCATGTTTCCTCGTGTACTTGCATTTCAACGTGTGTTAGATAACTATTAATTAAAAAGGTTAGTCATTTACGATTATGTGCAACCACAACCGACCGGACGACATAAGTTTGTTCTTTTCTTTTTCATCGGTTACAATTAGATATCTGGTTATGTAACATAATTTCCTTTAGGTCATTTTGGAGAGTAGTAGTCGAAAGTCGGGAATGAAAATATCTCCGTGAGAGTAGTATCGCATAACTATGGTCGGCTTGCATTCTTCTTTCTTTCTTTTTTTTTTGTTCTTTTTTTTCTTTTTTTTTTTTCGTTTTTGTTGTCCTTGTTTTATGTCAGAGAACGAGGGACGAATTACGCTCTCGTTACAGCATTTCCTCGGTCTATCTCTTTCTATCTTTCTTATATTTTACCTTATTTCTCTTTCAACATCATTCTATCTCTTTTTACTTTACTCACGATCAAGGATCGAAGTCACGTAGAAGGTGCGCGTCGATCTCCGCGAGCGATCGTCACGCGTCGACCGATTTTCCCATAAAACCCACGGAACAACTTTCGATCGACGCCAATCAACGATTATTATCCGCATGTTCGACGATCCTCGTCAATGTCCTCCTCCTCCTCCTCCTCCTCCTCCTCCTCCTCCTCCTCCCTCTCCTCCTCTTTCTTTTCCTCGTCATCGTCATCGTCATCGTCATCGTCATCGTCATCGTCATCGTCGACGATCTTTCTCGCGATCTCAATAACTTCTTGATATCTTTCATGAAATCGAGAGTTAGTTTCAAGATAAGATAAATCAAACGGAACAACAAAAAGAGGACACGGGATTCTCTGCATAAGAAAAATGTAAAATAATAAGAAGAATAACAACAACAAAAATCGAACAAGTTAACAATGTGTATTTTTTTTTTTTAATATTTAATGCGATTCTAATGCAAGATGATAAGGGGGTGGGGGGCCGAGGAAGAGATTGAAATAAATTAACAAATGTCGTGTATGATAGGAAAAAATTATTGTCATCTATTTAAACAAATTTCTAGAAAAACAATTCTTAATTCGATTTGAATATGAGGGAAGGATATAAGTGATAATATCATAAGAATTACACATATACATGTAGAATAATTATTATTATTTATTTTCTTTTTTTTGTGTTCAAAAAATTAAGAACAAATTATCGAATAATGAGAGAGAGAGAAAGAGAGAAGAAATACACAAAAAAAAGCAAAAAACGTGTGAAAGAAAAACAAGAACGAGGGAAAAATTGAACGTTCCCAAGACAACATTCACGGTAATAATGCTTAATCCGATTGGAATATGACGAAGAGGAAAAAGGAAAGGAAGAAGGGATAGGGTGGAAGAGGGTGGTTGATGTAAAATAATGAATGATGTATATGCAGGATAATTATTGCCTTCTCTTCTCTCTCCGTAGTTCGCGAGAAATCTCGTTGAACGATCGGTGGAACGATTCGTAGCCTTAGGCACTGTTAGTACCACAGAGTTTATCTCTCGTTCTTGCGCAACGTTCCTTTGGCCCAGAAGGTACTCTGCGCTACTACTAACACTACTACTACTACTACTATTACCACGATTATAAATTCTTTAATAAAAAACAAAAAAATAGGAAAGATGGAACGAGCACAGAGCTAGCTAGCTACGAGTTAATAATGACAACAAGGTGGACAACTAGTGCGGCCAGGGGGTTGTTGCAGTATACTGGTTAGAACGAAAAGAAAAAAAAAAAAAGAAAAGGTTTCTCCATATTTCTACGAAAAATTCTCATTAATTTCTTTTCCAAGGATTTCGGTGAGCGGCCCTTTGATCGTCCTATCGTGTGTTTCATATTTTTCTTCTTCTTCTTCTTCTTCTTCTTCCTGTTTTTCTTTTTAATGGAATAGAAACGAGAAAAAGAAAGAAAGAAAGAAAGGAAGAAAGAAAGAAAGGAAGAGAGAGAGAGGAAATAAAAGGTAGAGGAAGTTGTAAGGGCTTTCCACTTGTCGTTTTTTCGGTGCCTCGCGGTGACATTTGCGTGTGGCCGAGTTCGGAGGGGTGGAAGGTTCGCATCGACACGCTCGCATCGACACGCCAGACGACAATTAACCCGACAAACCAAGCAACCGTCGTTTCTCTCACCCTCTAACCCCCTTTTCCCAACCCCCTCCCCCTCTTTCTCCGTTAGGTCCCGGCGTATACTCAGCGACATATACCGTATACGTACCCCCCTCGTACGACTAGCTAGAACTAGCGTCCCTTTCTTGCCACCAAAGGGGGGTGTAAACCCATCATTATCCTGATTATTCTTGCATGCCGGCTAATCACAAGCTGTCGGTCTTGTCATTGTTTCACTACGGATCATTATTTTTTCTTTCCTATTTCCAAGCACTCTCTCTCTCTCTCTCATTCTCTCTACTTTTATCCCAGCCCCCGTTCTTTCCTCTCCGTTTCTGTTTTTTTTTTCTTTTTTTTTTTCTTCGTCGTTCTTTCTCTCTATCCTAGTTTTCTCTTTCTCTCTATATTGCGCTCTTACAATCACTCCCTTTTCGAGGAGAGAGAGACCATCCATCGTGAGCCGTTTAATCCCACGCGCTCGCTCTTTAGTTCGAGCGAAAAAGCCCATTAGGAGGGAAGAAATTAAAGCCTCGGTGTGTATGCGCGGCACGGGCTCGAGTAGGACGCTAGGAGGGGGTGGCGAAGGGACGGGGTTGAAAGGGGTAGGAAAGGGGATTGCAACCGCTCTACTTCCCTGCTTCCTTCCTTCCTTCCTTCCTTCCTTCCTTTCCTTACTACTTTCTCTTCAAGGTTTCTTCCAATCGAACTTTCTTTTTCTTCATTCTTTGGTACCTTACACGTCCCCTTAAAAAAAAAAAAAAAACAAAATAATGAAAACAGAAGAAGGGGAAAGAAAATAGGTAAACAAGTCTAGAAAAATTAATGAAAAACTTAACCGTGGACAATGAATCAATCCGTTTATTAAAAATGCACGAATTTATACGAAATTTAAAAAAGTATATCTAGTTTTGAGATAATACAAGAGAGAATAAGATTCGCAATTATTTAGAACGAAGAGAAACGTCTCGCGAGAGATAAAAATATCATACGATTAAGACGATTATCGAATCTAATCGAACGAACAACTTTTTATTCAATCTAAAAAAAGAAACAAAAATCTTAGGAAAAGAAATGTAGAAATATGAATAGATCGATTAATACGTTCGGCAAATGTACGGTTAATTTAAACGAAATACAGAAAAGTATCTAGTATATCTCGTTTAGAGAGATACAGGAGAGAGAACATGATTCGCAAGTGTTTAGACCGAAGAGAAACGATCGTGGGAGATGGAAAAGAACAAAAAAAAAAGTCAAAAAATAAGAATAAGAAGAAGAATAAGAGGATTGCAAGAGAAGGAAGGAAGGGGCCGGAGAGAAATGGGGGGGGGGAATCGGTCGGGGGAGGATAGAAGAGGAGGAAATATAAAATAGCGAGCGTCGGTGGGCACCGGGTTAGACTATATGCTCTAATTTTAACCGATTGCCTCGCTCCCTCACCCAAGGATTATAATTAGATACAGAAATACCCGACCCGTCAGCCACCCACCGGCCAACCGAAGCCAGCCGAAAGCGCGGGTGCGCGTTCCCGGCGCAATCCCGGATCACGAGAAAGCTTCCTCTAACAGAAAGACAGAGACATACGGTATACCGAGAACGAATAAGATGGAAAGAGATAGAATGAGTTAACTTCGAAAGCTCCCGACGACGACGACGACGACGACGTTGTTTTCTACTGTCTCGAAAACTTGCCACGACGAGCCAGCCATGAGTTTGACTTCGTTGTATGTCGTCGCATACCCATTTGTATCTATCCTTCTCTTTCTCTTTCTCACTCTCTATACCCCTTTTATTTTTCTCTTTAATCTTTTTCTTTTTCCTTCTTCTTCTTCTTCTTCTTATCTTTTTATTTTACTTTCTCTTTTCATCTAACATAAGTGGAGAGATCAGCGTGGTGATGCTGCTCAAACTAACACCGCGCGGTCCTACATTCTGATATGCGAATCCGAAACGCGTTTCGTTCTGTTCTAATTTTAAATTTTCCACGGGCAACACCGTGTGCTCCGTGGGTTAATACAAATTTCGTAGAAACATGAATTTTCTCCCGTTCTTACTCGATTTCTCTCTCTCTCTCTCTCTCTCTCTCTCTCTCTCTCTCTCTATCTATCTCTTTCTCTTTTCTTTCTCTCAAACGGATTCTAATTCAAGAATTATCCGTTAAGCGTTTCATTTGTATTTTCATTTCTTACGTTTTTAAACGATACTCGATAGTTGTGTACGTATTATACATGCGAGCTTATTTTACGATACAAAACTTTTTCTAATATCAATAACACGTTTTTGGTGTTGTTTTTGTACGGATCCTTTTTCTTTTTCTTATTTTTTTGTTCTTTTTTTTTTGATAGCATTCAACCCTTTTCGCAGAGAATTTCGAACACGTTGCTGGCTTCGAAAAGAGTATAATTACTCTCCTGCGAAGAAAAAGTTTATGTTTCTTTCCTACTTGAAAAAGTAAATCGACTTTGGGATCGTTTTGTTTTACCTCTTTTAAATGATTTTTTCAGAACATTATCCGAAATATTTTTTCTATACGATATAAAGATACAATCACGAATATTTATTCAACATTTAATCCATTAATCATCTTCAAACTCCAACAAAAAGTAGGTTAGATGAATCATCGGACATTGTTTTATTAATCATTTTCCAATAATTGATTTAAAAATGTTGTAAGATTTTATTTCACTAACTATCGCGATTATCTAAATATCTCATAAAGTAACAACCTTGAACCGAAATTTTATTTCCATCTTTAGATGCACTCCATTTAAAACAATGCAACATTGTTTTAAAAATCAAACAAAAAATATCAAAATAATAATAAATGGTGGAGTTAAGTGGCACACCCGGTATATTTTATATATATATATATTATATGAAGGAGTAAATAATTAATTATGAGGTTTGCGCTCGAAGAGAAGGATTCGATGGCGCAGCTGCGTTAACTCACCCCTCTTACAGGGCTTAGTCTAATAGAAGTCCGCGGGACTCGTCTGGCAAGGGCAGGGGGTAACCTCGACCCCCTCCTAATGCAGCAGAGGTAATTATCGTACGAACCAATCGATATTTCGATCAACGAGTGTCGGCCTTTGATGCTCGGCAAAAGAATCGAAGAAGGTAGTCCGCAGTTACCGTATAACCGCATTACCGTTTCCCTACGTTACGTTACTTTCTTTACTTCCCTTATTCATTAGGCCACCGATGACTTTTCATCCTACTATATCACCATTTTTATTTCGATAATTATTTTTTATTATTCTTATTTCTGTCTTTCCTGTTGTTTTAACGAGAACATTTATGCGTTGATACAAATTTAAAAAAAACACACGCGTTGTATTATTTAATTATTAACAGGTTCATTTATTTTCAAAAAATAATATTTGTATTTTGTATATATAGAAAACTATTGTAATGATATTTTATTGTTATATTAATTTTTTTTATGATTAATTAATTTATTTCGATTAATTTTATTATCTATATATGAACACTTATTTTATTAATGATATTATATATATAATTTGAATATATGTTATATAGGGTGACTCATAAGTCAGTTAATTTAAATGCGTTGTTATTGGATAAAAAATATAATATTAAAAATTAATACAATATATTTAATTATCAATATTTGGATCTCTCAAGTAATTGTTAATACAAGAAGATTATTGGAAAAATATTTCACATCTACTATTTCAAATAATTATCATTTTAAACCATTAGAATCTTAATAACTGTTAATTTCAATTAACTTATGCAGAACTTTTTATAGTAAATTTATAATATTATAATGATTAATATGTTTTTTGTTTTTTTATTTAATAATTAGATACATGAATAAGTACATTCGAATAAAAATTTGAATTAAATTTCTAAAAGTTCAAGCTTTAACCTTCCTGCAATTTCTATTATTTTCTTTCACATTAAAGTATATACAAAATGAAATCAAAGTGTATGTTTAAAGTGTCAGTCACGGAGAAATAGGAAGAATTTCTTTCAATCGATTATTATCGCGATTTAATGTAAGAACAGAAGATCGTGCTTAAAGAAACGTTAAGAATTATGGTTAAATGTATCTGTGTATATATATATATATATTTATAAGATCTTTCGTCACGACGAAGAAACACAAAATGCGGCTCCGGTAAAACGGTTATTTAATCGGCTTCTCCCCGTGCCAAACGCATTACATTATATATATATATATTTTATTCTCTCTTTCTCTCTTTCTTTTCCTCTTTTTCTCCCAGACGCTCCTATCAAAACGAGGAAAGATAATCGAAGCGTGAAGTCTCCATTTCTCGTATCACATTTCTCTCTTTAATTTTCTTATTCTTTTTACTTTGGACGCATGCCGTGTTAGGAATGAAATTAGAAACGATTCCTCGAGTATTAATCCTATATTTATTTATAATATTACATACTACAATTTGTTTCATTGAACAAATTCATCAATAAATATATATATCCACCTTATTTAATTATTATTTTTTATTTATATTAATCATGTATATATTATACTTGTTTTTTTCTTCATTAGATTAATTAAAATATATAATAATAATAAATAAATAAAAAAAAAGATATATAATTGTTAGATTAATAATAAAAATTATTTGTGCCAAGTGTATGTGTACGCAATATTTGTCAGATAGGGCTGAGATGTTTGAAATTTCGTAAAAAAGAAAACAAAAATTGAAGAAAAGAAATTAAATAAATATTAAAAAAAAAAAAGAAAAAAGAAACAATAGTGATTTATATAAATTGTAAATAACGTTGGAAAGTGGTTCCCTCGGAGAATAACATGCGCAAACGATACAAACCTCTTTGGTTCGTTACAATACGAAGACTGGCCGGTCCCACAGTCCTGCCTGATTGCCGGTTAAAAGATCAGCGAAGTGTGACAGGGCCGTTTCTTCGTGGCATTTGAGGATGAGGATGAGGATTGAGGAGGAGTAGAAGGGGGAGGGGGTGGTAGGCGTGCACGCGCTCACATTGGCGACACAGGGACGAAGAGAAGGAAGAAAAAAAAAATGAAGAGGAGGAGGAGGATGAGGAATCATGGTCTCTAATTTTTACGGTGTAACCACCTGACCGTCTCTCTTTTCTATATATTTACAAGTACAACCAAGCTGGTCATTAAATCCGATAATTAATCACAATCGTATCTATTAACGGGCCATCCTTAATTGCTGTTATCCGCTAGGAAAGAAGTATTTCTTTGCTAGAAGAAAAAAAGAAAAAGAAAAAGGAAAAGGGAGGAGGGACTCGTATATATATATACTTGGACTGGGACCGACCCAGGATGTGACCAAAGAATGGGCCTTATTTTTTTTTTCTCTCTCTCTTTTTTTCCTTCCTCTTCTTTACTTTTTCTCCCATTTCGTGCGAAACCGACGACAAAATTTCACCGTTTCTCGTCATACTCGCACATTTTCCTTCCAATATGAATTAAAGTGTAACCAAAATTTCATTTTGGCATTTGTGATCACGCATTTATGTATATATTATTGGAGCTATGAGTTTTCATTTTCTTGTTTCACGTGTTGTATATGACATTACTGTTATCAACATTTAACAGATTCTTCAAATCATAAGTTTATAGATTTCTGCAGCGACCAATACTGTTTAAGATACAACGTTACAATTAATTTTTTAATTCAGCTTAATTTTCATACACGATTAATTGGGTCTTTTGCGTATCTACTGAAGTGATGATGTGTCACAATCAGTAAATCATTTGATCCCATAAGCTAGAAATGTTAAGATGAAAAATTATCAAACTATTGATATACGCTTATCCAAATTTATGATTTATAAATAAATCTCTCATAATTTTTGCAAATATAATGTAAAAACAAAATATAAAAAAAAAAAACCAAGAAAGG
>NW_014569601.1:176628-178288 GCF_001313835.1 Polistes canadensis
TAAACATTTTGTGGATAAAATATAAATATTGGAAAATTTAATATTTTTCAATTATAATAAAACAAAAGGGAGGAATATATTATGTTATGCGTGAACACAAAAAATTATCGATAATATTTATTTGCGTGCTCGTTTATAAAGAAAATTAATAATAACAGGTACACGCGGGTGTCGAGGGCTTTATTTGATTTGTTCCTTCATTTTGTTATTTTGCACGGATAAATCGGAGAATAAGAAAGATGAAGCCGTTCTTTTTTCTTTTTGTTCTTTTTTGTTATTTTTTTTTTTTTTTTACGTAATTGTTCGTCGGTTTCTTCTTTGGTAGCTTCTTCCATCCTGGGTAGTAGAATTGTTAGAGAAGCTTGCGGACAGCCGATTCCATCGCACTTTATTTATATGTGCATGGGAATTGACTGAAATGACGTTAAATGCTTTCCTCGTAATCGCGATGACTCGAACGATATTCAAGACTCGTCGCGTACGTCATCGTGCATTGCATAATGGAAGGTAAAGGCTCGTTTAAATAAATTACGTTTCGTGTCGTACGTAGGTACTACACATACACACGCACACACTCACACATATACATAAGTAAGAAAGTAAATAAGGTAAAACGCGGCAGCCAACGTAAGAACGTTTGTGTCCCTTTAGGAAAAAATAAAAAAATAAAAAGGACAGAAAATATTCTTCAGGATCTCGTTCGAGAGCGATTAAAGACGCCAGTTGAAGGTCGTTTTATGAAAGCCTTTTTTAACCCCCCTCTTTCTCTCTCTCTCTCTCTCCTTCCTTCTTTTTTACTCCCTCTCTTATGCTCGTTAAATCTGTCAGTCACATTACAATTTTTGGAAACGATTTAGCATCCATTCTACATCCTTTTACAACGAGCTACAATTTTGTGCATTTGTATCGTCGAAATTAAATACAAATATGGACATTATAGTGTATATTTTAAGATTCTTGACGATGCATAAATGTAAAATGGCGACTAATACGAGGACCAGTACGAAATAAACTGTTGAAAAATAAAATATTGGATTGCCCTCGGAACATTGCTTGCAGAATGAACATTAGTTTTCTAAATCGGCATGAGTTTTTTAAGCAATTCAATTATCATAAATTCAATTGCCCAGAAAGTTAGTAACGATTTATATTTTATTACTTATAGGAAGTGAATTAAGCGGATGCATAAAGAATATTATATATACTTTCGGTAATACCGGGTGGTTCGTGTGAAAGAAATCAAATAAAATCTTAAAAGTCGTTTTTTATAATATTTTGATAACAAAAATAAACTTTATAAAATATTAAAAAAATAAAATATTCAATGTTAAACAATAAGATTTAGATAGAGCCGATTTTTAGTCGACCGATCGATAACCGATATCTACGAAAAGTTTATTTTTAGAATACTGGCTAATATATTAAATGATGGCAGTATAAGGCCTATTAATCGGCTGCCGGTAAGTTATATGCTAATATATGATACATTTTTCTTTTAATCAAAATGAACATTTTAGACAGCTCAATATTAATGCGTTAGGTTTACTGAAAAATTCATATCGATTTATATTGTTAACATATTATTTATTACTAACAAATTTCAACTGAAATCTTCTTAATAATATCTAGGATGTTTAGCAAAGAAAGAAAATAAATTATA
>NW_014569601.1:178479-185521 GCF_001313835.1 Polistes canadensis
ATCTCGTTTTTTCTAATTATATATATATAAATTTCTTCAACAAACTATTCATGATTATTATTAATGATATAAATAACAATATAAAAAAATAACAAACAAAATGTTAAAGAAATAAAATAGCAGAAGTTGAGTATAGTAAGAATTAAGGAAATTCGATTTCAAATCGATCGGTCGATAACTTGTGAGATCAACCAATAGTCTATTTTTGGACTACCTGCCAATGAACGCTACCAGGGTGAATCCTATTAATCGTCTGTCGATAAGTAACGCGTTAAAAGATTTTTTTAACCAAAAAAATTGGTTAAGACTTTTAAGAAAATTCAACGCATAAGTATGAAGCTGACGAGAAAATTCATACCGATTTTTAAACGAAAAAAATTCGATTATTATATATATATATATATTATATATTACAAAAATATCAAATCGAATTTAATTTCTAAATTTGTCGTAAACTATCCCCGTACGAATCAATACTATTCGTCGAACTAACGTATTTTCTTACCCACCAATACACACGTATAAACATTTTCGATGTTGGGTAGATTAAGGGGAAGAAATTCGCAAGATCGAATCGAAAGAATCGGATTCTCTGAGCTGTAAGACACAAGCGACCGAATCCTGAAATTAAACAAACACCTTATTGACACGCTGATCCTTCTTCGGCATAGGAGGAGGTGTGCTACCCAGCAACGTTTACCGAGGATTCAGAAGAAGAAGAAAAGACCTAGGCTATGGTTTCGAGACCTTCAGCTGTGTTCTTTCAAAGAGGATGAGTAAAACAACCAAGAAAGAAGAAGAAGAAAAAGATGAAGATGAAAATGAAGATGAAGATGAAGAAGAAGAAGAAAGGAAAGGAAAGGAAATGAAATGAAAGGAAAGGAAAGGAAAGGAGAATGAAAGATAGACGAAGAAAGGAGACTTGGCAATCCGAATGAACGAACTACATCGCATACAGGGTCTTAGCAGGACTTAACGAATATTGCCGTCGATATCCAGAAGCCCCGATATCCACCGGCTCTCTTTGTCTCTTTTTCTCACACACACACACATATATATATATATACAACTAAGTGTATAAGAGAAAAAGATGGAGGGGGGTAAAAGTCTCACGAATTTCTCTTCGGCAAGTCGCCAACGATTCCAACGAATCCCGTAGTCTAACATTTTTTTCATCCAGACGCTATCGTTCGTTTTTAGAATCGACGTATTTACCACTCGCATTCTCATTCTATGGATATTAAAATATATATACACATGCATGTGTGCAAATGAAAAAATATATATATATATATATATATATATATATATATNTGTTGTTTATATGTATTTTTACGTATTTAAGTACGTGAATCAGATTTTAAAAGCTTTTCTACGGACAGTAATCTTGGACGAGAAAAGCTGAAATATATATATATATGCATGTGTCTTATCAAATGAAAATATATATATATATATATATATATATATATATATATGCATACGTGTGTCCTATCTATGCCTGTGTTGTTTATATGTATTTTTACGTATTTAAGTACGTGAATCAGATTTTAAAAGCTTTTCTACGGACAGTAATCTTGGACGAGAAAAGCTGAAATAGTCGTCGAATTGGATTTCACGAAGTAGGCGTTATCGCGATGACGTATTTTCGTGCCTTTCAATATATACCTATACCTTACGTGCAAAAGTCTATTCGAACTGACATTTATATATTTTTCTTTCTTTTTTTGGGGAAGGGGGGCGGTACAATTTCGTTAAGAACTAACGAATCAACGAACGTTGAGATTCAGAATTTATGTTACGTCACCGGAAAGCTTTCTGGGTTGTTGCACGCTGAGTAAGAGAATAAGATAGAGAGAGAGAGAGAGAGAGAGAAAGAGAAAAAGAAAGAGAAAGAGAGAAAAGAGAGACGGAGGACAGGGCAGATAAATTAGCACGAGTAATGAAGACCGAGCTTCGCGTCTGATTAAACAAACACAGGGAAGAGCGACTGAACTCTTGCACGAGTACGACGAATGAACAAGAAAGAGAACGAGTGAGAAAGAGTGAGAGGGAGAGGGAGGGTGGGAGGTTGGGAGGAAGATAGAGAGATAGAAAATGGAAGAGGAGAAGAAGAATCTGCGATTCTTACTTTCGACCGAGCGGAGCCCGTTCTATTCTGCTTCTAATTAACTAAAGCGGACGTGGTCGCACATTCCAAGATATTGCTTTTGACTATTACTCTTCCACGAAGTGTACTACTACTACTACTAGTACTACTACTAGTAGAAATACTACCACTGTTACTACTACTGTTGCTACTACCATTACTGCTACTACTTAATTTCTTCCCTCTCTCTCTCTTTTTCTTTTTATCTCTATCTCTTTCCGTTATTTTCTTATTTTTATTCTAGCTCAAACACACGACGACGTGCCTTTTAACTTATATCCTTGGAATTATTTTTCTAAGAAACCACGGCCACTATGCGATTTCACTGCAAACCCGTGGAAAACTTAAAATCGATACTGATTACGTTTCATTACTAACGAGAATGCCAAAACTTTTTATGATTTTATTTAAAAATTTAACTTCTTCGTATATATTTTGTTATACATATTTGAATTGGTTGAATGGTTTTGAGTTTAGCATTAATACAAATTTTAATTTTGATTTTTTTTCCCCGTAGGAAATTCAAAATGGTTCGATATAATAATGTACTCGTATATATGTGCGAATAATTAGTTAACATTTTATACTTCAAATTATTTTCATTCGAGAAAACAAGTGCATATTTAAATATACATATATGTATATATGAGAATAAAATTTAAAAATACAAATTTTTATTTATCACCAAAATAAAAAGAGAAATTCGTCACTTTAATCGAGATTTGAGATTCAGTAATTCAATAAAATTTCTAAACGATATTCCTAGCGTATTCCTTTCGTCAATAAAAAATGCAAAAAAAAATCAGGTGATCGTAAACGATGTCGAAGTTTTAGCATCGACCGAGATTTTATTTATAAATTCTATTTCTTTTTTTTTTTTTTTTTAAAATATGTATATATATATGCATTTATACTTTTTTTTAAAACCGTCCCGTCATCGAAGAATTAGTGTTCGCGGCTGCCACTTTTTTTTCTTTTAAACAATTTGCCGAAAAGATAGATAGAAAGAAATAAAGAAAAAGGAAGAAGAAGAAGAAGAAGAAAAGAGAGAGACGAAATGAAAGACAAGGACAGTGGTAGGTGAAAAAATAAATCCGACGATAATAATTATTATCCGGAGCTATACACCGTATGCAAAAAAAAAAAAGAAAATAAGTGGAGGGCGGGGGGTGAGGGAGGGGTGGGGTGGGTTGTAAGGTAAAGAATAAGAGAGAAAGATGAATAGATAGATAGATCTGAGTGAGTTTGTTCTTCGCGAATTCAGGCTGCCAAAGCAAGGACGTTCAAGTTTAAACGAAAATAAAAATTCTCCCGTCCGTACTAATTATAGAAATCCGCTCATCGGACTCGCATCACACACACACACACATAAACAAAAAGAGAGAATAAAGAGAATGAGAGAGAGAGAGAGAGAGAGACAGCAAGCATCACTCTTGAATTACCGGTACGCATGTACCTGGAATTATACCGGGTGTGTCGAACGTATCTTCCCTCTCTCTCTCTCTGAAACAAGGTGAGAGAAAGAGGGAATGAATAAAAAAGAAACAGTGTGTGAGAGAGAGAGAGAGAGATTGAGAGGCGTTCCTTCTTGGTCGTCCCACGCCCGATAAACCGAGAGAAATTAATATCGTTTTTATCGAAGAAGCCACGAAGGTAATTAGATCCTGGCCGAGCATCTCCTTACAGCTACGCCGCCTGGCGTAATCAAGGATCGTGTTCTCGTTACTTCGTGACGCGTTATAACTCTGTTCTTTCGTCGTTGCCGAGAGATTACGAGCGATGAACCGGACGCAAGCTCGCATATAGAAACTACTACTACTACTATTACAATTATTACTATTACTATCTATTATTATATATAACATATAACACGAATATATTATATTTATTTATATTCTAATCTACTTTTTTTTCTTTTCATTTTCTCTAACTGTAACAGTGTTACATCGAATTTTTATTTTTATTTAACTTTTGATTTATACACTGTGATTGGTTTATAAATAATATTCGAATTATTTATGTATATTATAGGATATTGGTTGGTTCGTTTAATTAATATTTTATTCGATTTATTTGAAATATAATATAAATGGGTATTGAATAATGTTGGTTTGATTACGCAATATTAGGATATGAAATTTCTTTTTTTTTTTATTTTAAATGAATAATATGAAATATTTTAGAATGAACGAAATATAATATTCTATTGGTATATAATTGAAAATGAATTATTTCAAATATTACCCGATCATAAATGTTACACATATGTTTATTTTTATTATTATTGATTATAGTTTAAAGTAATATTTTGTTGTTTGTTACAGTTGTCGGTGAAAAGTGTGACATGAGGAGTGTTTAATGGACAAATAACGATTTCCGTCCATCGATTTGAATTTGTGTACGGTAAGTTTAGTTAACAGTTGAGATTAATCAACACCGTGTCTCTTAATCGTTGTACTATAGTATCGACACTGAATATGTTTATTTGACCTGACAGTACACAAAGTAATTACCGGTGTAGTAGCCCGACACGCCTATTTGTAACAAACACCGACTCGATTAGAATCCTCCTCTCGTTAGTCGCATGATTAGTTTTGAGTTTCATTCAACTATACTGTTGTGTCCAATGTTTATGTCTATTACATTTTACATATAATTACGTATACTATTAATACTATATTTAAGATTTTATTTTTATTTGATACAATAAGAATGAAAATAGGGATAATGGAATTAATATTAAATACGTAACGATCAGTCGAATGATTTGTTTTCAATTTGAAATAAAAATGTTATTTTTAATGTTTAACATGTGATCAAAATCAAATAAAATAGGTGTTCGTAAGAAACTTAACCGAAGGAGTTCTGGAAAACAGAAAATCCGGGTTTTCTGTCCAGGTCAGTTCAATGACTTAATTTAATTATAATCAACAACAAAAGTCTAAGTAATAAAAACAAGTGTTAATTAAAAACAAGAAAATTTCATTTAAACGAATGACAAGGGAAAAAAAAACAAAAAGAAAAGAAATCTAGAATTTTATTTCAAAAACACACAAAATTTTATCTTACGTAAGGGGCTTACTCCTTTCATTAATTTCCCAAAAGACAAAAACCTTCCTTTCAAAAAAAAAAAAAAGAAAAAAAAAGAAAAACATAGAATAGAAAAAAGAAGAAGAGGGAAGAGAAGAGAAAGTAAGATTCTCACGGGTCATTACTTGTTTCTATCCGAAAAAGGGAAGAAACAGAAAATAATTAACGCTACTATTTTCCTTTAGTTTCGGAAATTCGAAGTAACTAAGTATTGTTTTCTTCTTCATGGTTGTTAAATCGAATATTCGGATCGATAAATACAACCCATAAGAGAGAAAGAAAAAGAGAGAGAAAGAGAGAGAGAGAGAGAGAGAGAGAGATATAAATATAACGAGAGAATGAATGGGTAAGAAGAAACTATGTCTATCTTTCTCAATCTTGTTGATGTTAGTCTCTCTTTCGAATGATGCTTGGAATAAGGTGATGTAGAAGCAGAAGAAGAAGAAGAAGAAGAGAGTGAAAAGAGGGGAAGAGTACCCCGGAGCGACGCGGAATCACTCAGACGAGAGAATATATATATATATATACATACGTATACATATATGTATATATATATATGAGGGTATGAGAAAGAGAGAGAGAGAAAGCATCAGCCGTTACTTCATTTTTGCGGAGCGTTTACAACGTCCTGTCCACTCGCGTGGCATCGTTGCTGGCATTTCGATGCATAATAAACGACCGGTTAGCCCTGCACCGTAGCTCACACCTCTACATATCCCTATTTCTCTCTTTCTCATTCTTTCTCATTCGCTTTGACCTAGTCCTTCTCTCTTTCTCTTTTTACACGGAACCCCCATCCTCTCAACTCTCAGAGAGAATCCTTATTCGTGCTTTCGTTCTTTCCACGCGAGACGTGTCTAACGAGATGCGATGAATCGACGAAGGACAGGAGGTGAAAAAGAAGAAGGAAGAAGAGGAAGAGGAGAAGGAGGAGGAGAAGAAGGAGGAGGAGAAGGTGTAGGCAGAGGAATAGGAGGAGACGGGAAAGGTGCACAAGCTCGAGTAGAACGACTCTAACGAAAGGAAATCCGATTTGTCGGAGCACCCGCGTTCACCTTTCTCCTTTCAATTTTTTTTATTCTTCTTCTTCTTCTTCCTTTTATTATTTCTTTATATTCCTATTTTCTGATTCCTTTTTTCAAACGCTGGCAAGATACTTTGCGTCCGGGTCGTAGAAACGTTTCGTTGATAGTTTTTTGCAATGGAAATTCAACCATCTCGTTATTATGACCGGTGTACACTTCGAATCGCAATTTATATCCTAATGCAATTTGTTGTAGTTTCTTTTTCCTTTTTATTTTTCGTTTCTTCTTTTTTTTTTACTTTTCTTTTCTTTTCTTTTCTATCCTCGAGAAAAAGAGGAACTTACTCTTTGAAAGAATTTTTATCGATAGACGGGATGGGTATATTCTTTATCGGAAAATATATATATATATATATATATACATACAGGTTGAAAAGAGGAGGAGGAGGAGGAGGACATCTTTTGATAGTAAAAAGAGACGAAGACGGGACGAGTTTCTTCTCTTCTTCTTTTTTTTTTTTTCTCTTTTTCATTTTTATTTTACCTCGTTACGAATAGGTATCGTTTTCTATCGCGTGTACAACGTCGTTAATAAAATAGATCGAAAGGAATGGAAAAATAATATTTCTTCAAAGAGATATATTCCATATTATCGTACAATTTTAATTTTTATAGAAAATGAGATGTGTATCGGGCAATTAATTTAAATAAAATAAAAAAAAAAAAAATAAAAAAAAAATGGAAAAGAAAAGAAAATTAAATGATAAAATATATTTTAT
>NW_014569601.1:188756-197202 GCF_001313835.1 Polistes canadensis
ATTATATTACACCTGTTCTTTATAATATATATTTGATATTTTTATTTAGTATTTAATAAAAGAAAGAGAAAAAAATGTAAAAAAAAAAAAAAAAAGGAATTACATTACACCTGTTTTTCAATCGACAATTCGTACCCTTTTTTCTTAGTACTATAATAAAGTAAGTTAAAAATGTGAGACACCCGTTAGTTAAAGGGGAAGGATAGGAAGGGAATAAAACTATGTAGCGACGGAGGATTATTTAATTGCTCTTCTGTTGTTTCTTCGTCGCCAGATAATTTGTGTACCTGGCAGAGTTCCGACAGGTCTCTCTCTCTCTCTCTCTCTCTTTCTTTGGAAACAAAGTCTCCAAAAGAGAAGATACAAGGTAGCACCCTTCACGAATATTCTTCTCCACTCGTCTCGTTTCATCTCATCTCGGACCCGTCTTCCTCCAATTTGTAGGCCGTCGTGTAGATTTACTCGTCGAAAAGTTTCGAAAGGAGACGAAAAAAGGAGAAAGAGAGAGAGAAAAAAAAAAAAAGAAAAAGAAATACAAGAAGAAGAAACGGTCGGCCTACTCCTAATTGCGCGTAATTACCTATGGAGGCCAATTAGCTTAGATTGGTTGGACGATCCGCGGTTATTCGTTCGCCCTGAAGGACCACTCGCAAGGAGCAGCCTCCATCAGGACCTTTCGTGCCTTCCCCTCCTCCCCGCCCCCTCCCCACCCCTTTCCTTCCTTCCTCTTTTAGTTTTCAACTTCAAACTCACGCGAAACTTATTTCTTCTTTCATTTCACATCTCCAAAAGAGATGAACCAAAACAAGAAGAAGATACACGACGTTTTCATCATCTTTATCATTAATCTCGAATAGTTCCAGATATTTTTTCTTTTTTTTTTTTTTTTGAAAGTAATTATAATTCAGTTATTCTTATTTTTTTTTTTTCTTTTTTCGAAGAATTTACTACTACCTGGTCAGATGAGATATCGAAACGTTCGATCTAATTCTTCGTTAGGATTCTTTTCTTATTGACCTGAGAACAAGTGCAATCGTGATATATATCTATTGATTTTTAAATAGGTTTAAATTATTTTCTTTTTTTTTTTTTTTCATATGGGGATATCGAGAAATTTTTCAATATTTATTTTCTTATAATTATTGTTAAGTTTTTTCTATCAAATATGTGAGAATTATATATATATATTTTTTTTTTGATTCAATTGTTCTGCGTTGCACATGTACAGGTGCAAATATGAATATTTTCTTTTTTATATCGTATGTATGAATTCCCTCCTCCCAAAAATTTATGTGTATCTCTTAAAATATTTGTACTATTATACATTTTACAATAGCATGCATTAATTAGCATTAATAGAAACAACGATTAATCGATCCATCAAAAAAATAAATATAAAATAATTAATATATTTTTATTCATAAACAACTCTTCTTCTTTTTCACGCGTATAATTTTTATAATCGTATAGAAAATTGAAAGAAAAAAAATTAATATTTTATAATTATCAATATTATATATCTTGTTATAATCACACTGGTAGATATTAACAGGGGATAACCGGCTAAGATATTCAACGTGTTCGATACATTAAACCAGTAATAATATCTTCTCCGATTGTTAAAAAGAAGATCGTTCGTTCCCACGTTTTTACATCTTCTCTCTCTCTCTCTCTCTCTCACACTCTCTCTCTTATTCTCTCATTCTATTTCTCTTTCTCTTTCAACTCATATCACGGAACGACTTAATGACAGTATCGATGCTTTTGTGTGTTTCGGTGTTACCGGCCGTTTACCGTACAACGCGTACTATAATTACGACCCTCTAATTACCGCGAGCGAGCAACACTGTCTTCTCTGCTTTTATTTGTCCGAGCAATTGCCGAGTCTCCATCGAGGATTAAAACACGAAACAGAATCACTCTCTCTCTTACTCTTTCTCTTTCTGTCTATCTCTATCTCTATCTCTATCTATTTCTCTTTCTCTCTCTCTCTCTCTCTCGGGAATTCTCATAAATAAACGTCCACGCGTATTCAGAGACACACGCGAGATGGTTATACAACTTACACGCATTTAATGAGCAATTAACCGATCGATTTCCTACGGCTAATCGTATAATTACTTCATCCTCAACGGAAATATCAAGCTAGCACTTGCAAGAGCAAGGATACAAGGATGCAAGGATGCAAGGATGCAACTAACAAACCAACCGGATTCGATCAATCGCGCTTTATCAAGCACCAAGGGAAAATTTAATCGCTATCTAATCTCAATTACGTTAACACGATACTACTATTACTACTATTACTATGTATATATATATATCAATGAATCTTTCGTTTGTCGGATAAAAATTGAACAAACTATTAGAAAATAGTAGGAAGGAAAAAATGTAGATTGAAAAAATAAATTATAAAGCTTATATCTTTGTTTTCGTTTTTTTCTTTATGCGAAAAATCTGATATGTAATTTTCTATTGATCATGGAAACGAAAGGGAATTTTTTGTTGTTGTTAATATTTAAGATAAACAAAATTTTGAAATAAATTTAAAAGGAAAAATGCACTATGGACTAGTATGCTTAGTTTTACTTTTATTTTGATCTATTTCCTGATACCAATGTTTAAAATAATATTTTTATATAGATTTAGGAAAGTAGAAGAAAAATGAAAGAGATTTATTCTTCATTTCTACTTTTACTTAAAATTTACCGAAATTTTTGGAAAATAATAAAGATTTACAGAAAAGATATAGAAAGCGAAAAAGGAAAAGGTATATGGTGTTTTTAATGAGAACACCGACTGAAAGATCTAGATATTTAAAACGAACCGTCATTGATAAACAAACGGTTAAACGGCAGGTTGTCCGAGACCTACATAAACTAACAATAAGTCTAACAATGAAAAGAAAAAATAGAAATCTTCCAATTTTTCCTTTTTTTTCTTTTATTTCTTTTTTATTACCTTCATCCTTCATCATTTTCACCTTCTTCATTGTTCTCATTGTTGTCGTTTAAAAAATTTAGAAATTTTCCATAAGTATCAAAGGATTTTAAAAACTTTCGGATTCCTTCCAGTAAAAATTGCTGTTTGATTCTCTACAGGACCATCTCTTTATCAATCTTTATTGATTAATTATTTAATAAATAATTCTTCTTAAGTCCTCATCGTAATGATGTTCAATTTAAGGATTTATTAATTTAATTTATTAATTAGACCCATACACCCAATCAACTTATGGGACATGATTAGGAGGGCTTTTAAATTTTAAAATATTTAAGAAAAGTTATATTTTGTAGAATCGAATACAGATAATAATTAATTTTTTGCTTCAAGTAATGAATAAAACAATCATTAAAATAATGATAATTTTCGTAAAATCAAATAGAGAGATTTGATTGACAAGAGTGCAGAATTTGAAGAAAAATTTGTCTTCCTATTATCTTTAGCGTTAACATTGATTACTCATGCATTCCTTGGAACTATATGGTTTTTTAAAGAATGATTCCTCCAAAGATTTATTCAATAAAAATACATTTTTTCTTTTCTTTTGAAAAACTATTCTTACTACAGTTTTGTGCATACCTTTTACGACAAAAAGTTCTCAAAATAAAGAGAAGAAAGGAAATGTCATGATATCGGAAAAATAATTAATTATATAAATTGTAATCTAAAATAGTTTCAAAAAGAATCCTTGTAGTCATTCAATAAGAATAATATTGAACGGGTCACGATTTTTTAAGAATAATATAAAAAATTCATTGTTATCCTAATGTATTGTATTGATTTTATTGAACCAAAAGGTCGAAGTAAAAGGTAAATCTTTAGTTTCCAATGACTAGTCGGGTAAAAAATAGCATTTTAGCATTTTTCTATTTGAAATATAAGAAATATATTTCCATTAAATGTGACAACCGTATTTTACTTACCCAAATTTATTTCGTAGTATTGAAAAAAAAAAAAAAAGAAAGAAAAAAGAAAAGAAAAGAATAGACATTTAAAAAAGAAAAAATTTATTTTTGGACGATGAATATTAAATACAAAGTCAAAAAGGACATGCAACAATACTATACATTTTTTTTGTTCTTTTCTATTCTTTTTATAAACAGGTAGATATTATATTTGTCTATTTAAATATCTACATAGTACAGGTAGAATCTCACAATGCATTTTTCAGATTTCTAAGAAATAATAGGCAGGTAACTTCCTATTCAAAAAATACCATCTATCTTTCCTAATTACATTTTCTTTCTTATTTTTTATGCTCGATTTGACCTCGATTCTCTTGTAATTTAATCAAACCGACAAAACCTTTAAATAGTAGTAACTCTCATTTTTCAAACAAGGTGGCACTGCGCAGCGCGTGACTGAATCCTGAAAACGTGACCAGAAGTTGGAGATTTAATCCAATTTTCTTAAAAATTATTATTTGGAGGTTTTAGAGAGATGGCTGATTATGACTAAACTTGTCTTTTTATAAAACAAAATGGCTGGTGGAAAATGACAGATAGTTCTCACTGAAAATCGATTGAATCTTTTTTAAAATCAGTATATTAGGGTTGTTCAGATCGATAACATTAGTTTACAGTACATCTGTTGCCGGAAAAATTGTAGCTGTTGCTGACTACATATATTATACAGATTTCAAATATATCAGTAGAATTTGTTTATCAGCTCTTTTTGGTTTTCTCAGATATTAATCTTAACACATTAAAATACGCACGTTATCGACTAATAAATACGCATAAATGATAAAAATCAAAAACAAAATAAATCGAGCTGCACACAAATTTTTGAGGTTAGATTTAACATAAACTGGTCATAAGTGAACATTATCGACCATAAAATTCACGTCAACAGATAAAAAGTTAAATTTTGTAAACTAGTGTAATTATCCATTTGATATTACTCAAAATACAAGATAATTAATATTATATTTAATTTGTATTATTATTTTACGTATTTAACTAGCTTTGTTACATGACTCATTGCTGCCATTTTCCATAGTGGCATTCATAGGTCCATATAGGTTTTATAATGGTTTCATATAAGCTTTGATTATATACATTAATTTACTATATTATTATTAATTATTATTAAATTATTTTTTTTTTTTCTATACTGAGCTTGGATTTCTGGCTAGTTAACAAATACATCAGATTCTGTCTTCTCTTCACATATGTTTTCTATAATTATAATATCTATAATAATAATTTCTAAATATGATATGTGTGAGTCTTGAATATTTTATTTTATCCTAAGTATTTTATCTGTTTTGTTTACAGAATTACTGTGTTATTTAGTTTAATATTTGGGGAATCTTTTTTATACAGTATGAAGATGATGTGGTTGCATTTCCTTGGGTTTGCTTTTATCCTTTTTTCTTCAAGCTATTTTTCTATTTTTGTTAAGTGCTCTTGTGACAAGGTTACTGCTACTGTTGGGTCAGAATGAGTAGCTAATATAGCGGTGTCATCAATAAACGTTAGTATTTTGCTTTCATAGAATATCAGCTGTATAGAGAGAATATAGTATGGGCCCAAAAATATTTCCTTGCGGTTTCGTTTTTATTCTTTTTTTGATTAGTCAAAAAATTTTTCAATTTGACAATTAAAAAATACATAGCAATATGTGAAAATCACGTAGCAATATACTCAACATTATCAACTCACATTTGTTATTAATTTATGTAAATTTTTAAAAACATAATTTAATTGTACTTATTATCAGGTGAATATTCCATATTTTTATGGTAAAATCGAACAAATATTAACTGCATTATGCACTTTTAAAGGAACGATAATTTTACAGGTGTGTTAATAAACACTTATTCATAACAAATGATCGGAAAAGACTTAAGCGGATTCGCTAAACAATATTTCTATGACTTAAAAATCCTGCCTCCAAAAACAAACAAACCTTTTTTTTTAAATCTCGCGCGCATTTTCGGGATTTGGCATCAGTGTGTGCCAGTTCGCATCACGATCGGCCATAATGAGTGGCCAGTGAACACATTGTCATGCTAATTTCGCAAAAAAAAAAGTTGCTTCTCCTTCTACACACTTTAGGGAGGATCGTAGCGCAAGGACCCCAAGGACAAAAGACGACCGGTCTTCCTTAAGAAGAGTCTGGACATGGTTTCGTTGGCCCTTAGGCTAGAAACTGATTTTTCGGCCGTTATGCGAACGAGAGGATGAAACAAAACGATCGTTTTACTTGGTAAACATGGGGATTTCAAGTTTCACCGTTTGAATGAGTAAATGCGATTGACGGTTTACTTAATATTGTTTCGAGGATTGTGTAGGGATATGATAAAAGTAAATAGTGAAAAGTACTGAACGAAAGTAAGGTTTTATTTAGATTACACAGATACAATGCTACAAGTTAACCGATTAGAACTGAATTGATCCCTTATACTTCGTTTTCGTGATTTGAAATTAATGATCAATTAATTCGATTAAACGTCCTCCTAACGCTGGACATGACACACAATATTTTTACACGTTCAAGGACACGTTTGACACCTTTTTCGATTCGAAGTTTTTTTTTTCTTATTACTTTTTATGTTAATTTTTTGCATTGAATTTTTCCTTTCCATTTCTCTTTCTTAACTTTGTTTCTCGAATCTTTCTCTTGGTCGCAAATTATTCCAATGTTTCGTTTTTCTTATATTACGAGGTCCTATCACCTTTCTCCTTTTTGTTAAATCTCATCAATGAATTTAATTTTATTTCGCCTTCATTTCTTGAAATATGCATTTGGAAGATAAATCGCTTCCACCAATCTCGTATCCTAAATTTTTACTAACATTAGAATTTCATTGTATTCTCTTTTAGTTCGTTAAAAATTTCCTTTAAGTCCCTTTATTGTTATAAAAGATTATTAGAAAGAGTCTTCACCTTTAAGGCCGTAACAGCAAACTACAATAAGATCGGAATCGTGGAGAACGTTACCTTAGTCCAAAATGACTGGTACAACCTTTTCTTTTTGCTTTTATTTTTTTTTTTTCTTTCCAAAGGTAAACTAATCTTGATCGACGGAATCTTTGGAAAATTTGACAGATGAATAAATGAAAACCCTGTTTCTCATATATTCTTTAACGGATGAAAGGACAGAAATTAAGCTAAGGTTCTGGGTGAATATGGACAACTAAACGAATGAATTTTTCTAGGGACAGGTGTACATTTACCGTCCTAGAATTGCCACGGTCACATAGTTATAGGATGTTTGTCGGTATTTTCTTTCTCTTCTTTCTTTTTACTTTTTCCTTCGGCCGAGGATTTAGTACAAAATGCATGATTGATTTTAATTTAAAGTTTTCCAACTCATCGGCCATTCTTCGAAAAATTTCGACGATACCGATTGGACGGAGCCAAAAATCAGGCTATTATATTACTTTTGATCTTCTTGGGGGAAGAAGATTCAATAAAAGAAATATTTCCGTGTATTTTCGTTGAGCAAAAAGATATAAAAACGGAAGAAGAGTACGGAGAAAGAAAAAAAGAGAGTGAAATAAAGAAAACGTGAAAGAATCTGCAGCTGCTAGGTTATATTAATGGAAGAAAAAAAGATAGAAATAAAAAAAAAATAAATACATAAACGTATAAACCAATGAATGTAGGTAGAATCGATCGGAAATGTTAGGATTTTGGTTTTTGGATCTTTATGAGCTAAAAACCGATTTTATACATCAGTTTGACCAAAAGGATAGATTTAAGAGAAGTTCACGAAAATGACCAGCCTCCCACAGTGAACGATACCTGTTTCTTTTTCGAATTTTCCTCGAAACAATGAAGTATCTTTTATACCTTTGGTCCATTTCTATCCTTTTGAATATACACTTAAGAAAGAAAGATAAATCTTTCGTTTATTCTCCAACGTATCTCTTTTTTTTATTTTTATATTTAACCTAAGAATTAGTGAACATTTTGAAAAAATTTTGTTAACCGATTAGAAGTATTTGTAATATTGTGATAAACGGGGGATCAGTATTACACCGATTAGTATAATAGCTATCAATATTTGTGAAAAAAATGATAAAACTCTCGTGAAACTTGACCCCTATTTAAAATATTGACAAACTATTATTTCTATTTCACAAAATATTTATTTCAACCGATCACTCAATTATACAGAATACTAATTAAAAATATTAAAAATAATAAGAATATAAATAAATAAAATTGATCGCAAAATATTATACCTATTAATATAAAAATTGTTAATATTTATAATAATAAAAATATAGTATCTTGTTTATTTAGTATTTCTCTCGTCCAAAAATTACAATTTTTAAAGATGAAATTTAACAGGGAACTTGGACATGAAAGAAGTAGAACTATGTTTGATTTAGTTGGACGTTTCGTCCCTTTATTGGGACTTCTTCAGCAACTAGAAATTTTATTTTATTATTATTTCTTATATTACGACATACATGAGGCTCATACAA
>NW_014569601.1:198027-209012 GCF_001313835.1 Polistes canadensis
ATTTAAATCACATCTATAACGGAATTTTAAATTTTAACCATAACAAATAATAGAGGACACCTTACACTGATGATATCTAGGCTAACAAACACTAGTCTAGATTGAAACAGTTTTGTTGAGGAACTTAAATAATAACGATCAATTTAACGAAGTTTAGATGTTTTGTGTTTTGAATATTAATAATAAATAGAAAAATGTATGTCTACTCAATAAAAAAGACGCTGAACTGTAAAGATTAAGGTAACATGTAAAAAATTATTTATTGTATGAGCCTCATGTATGTCGTAATATAAGAAATAAKWATAMAATAAAATTTCTAGTTGCTGAAGAAGTCCCAATAAAGGGACBAAACGTCCAACTAAATCAAACATAGTTCTACTTCTTTCATGTCCAAGTTCCCTGTTAAATTTCATCTTTAAAAATTGTATCTTGTATTAAAATACAATTCCCGATGCAATCATAACGCAAATCTTACCACTATTTAAAATAATGACAAATTATTCTTTATATATTGTATAAAATATTCATTCTAACAAAATATTTAAAATAAACACAAAAAAAAAATCAAATAAATTCTTCTTCATATTAGCATAACCAAGATTGCATGACGATGAAAGAACCGTTAAAACTAACTAGTCCATTTATTCAATCATCGTTCATTTAAATGTACTTTATATGAACACCCTAAGGATACTAACGAACATTTTCTAATAGATGCCTAAGAGCATCATGCTCTTTGCTCGTGCACGCTTATTCATTCAAGGTATTGTCCTGAAAGATAGAAAAAAAATTCTCGTGATAGTCGGGGACAACCTTTCTCCGGAAATTCTGAGACTGTTTAAGTACCGAGAAGAAATACAGGGTTTCTTTGGAGGGTGGTTCGATTAATATATTCATCAGCGTGACTCGTTTTCTACGAGTCCAGGTGATGACCATTCTTCGTTCCCGAAGGGTGACCACCCTTTTTAACCAACGCATCAGCGTCCTTCCTTTCTCCCTTTTTCAACTGCGAATGAGAGAGAGGAGTCCTCTTCTTCTTTTCGAGCCGTGTGAAAATGTACCTAACCTATTGTCTATCTATCTTTCATTCTTTTTTTTTTTCACATTCCTCCTTTTTTTTTTCTTTTTCTTTTTCTTCTCCTTTTGCATTGGCACGTATTTTACGACGCAATAATATTCCACGGTAAGGTTCCGAGCAAGTTTTACCTGTGCCCTTGTGCTTGACCGTTGCTTTCCTCGAATATCGCGAACAATGAGACAAAAAAAAGAACAATAAAAATAAGAAACAGGAGAAAAGAAAAATAGAAAAAAGGGAAGAGACTGTCAAGGAAAACGGGCACGTTCAATGTAAAAGAAAAAAAGAAGAGTGAGAGAGAGAGAGAGAGAGATAGGTAAACCGATCGAACAGGTAGATATCCTCGAATTTGAACATCTTATCGTGAAATCTTCCTGAATTTCAAAAGATTCTCATCTTTATTATTACATCATCAATGATATCATCTCGATGTGAACAATTTCATCGTGGCATTCTTTTTAATTGTAATAGGAACGAATTCTCAAGTTCAGGGTCCCTCGTCATGTCATCCGAGAACCAATCAAATTTTCCCTTCCATCTTTGTAACATAGTCATACCACAATACACATATTTATTAATTCACACATTCACTTGGTATTTCATTTTATAATGACACTTCGAAAAATGTGGGTTGTTTTTTTTTTTTTTTTATTGTTTTTTATTTTCTCTGCTCGCATAAGCATATTCTCGACGAATCATTTCTAAGGATCTACTATACGCTTATACGGTTTTGTAGGTTATGGTCGAGGACAAAGCAGGACCATCGTAATCGAGCGTAAAAATACTTAGGGTGGCCCCGAATTCGTTAATCTCTCTTCCTTCGCCTTCGAATCCGTTGTTTAGGGTGCTGGTGGTTTCCGTTCACGAGAAAAGATCTACCACAATGGGCTTTTGTCTAGCCCTCCTGGCCCAGATTTCTCCTAAGTTTCGTGTCCAGCCCGGTGGTAATACGCAAGTAACTTCCTATCACGTGTTCAAATCTGTACGTGTCGTCACAGACGAATACTAACATTTTCTTACGTTATTCTTCGCGATTGTTTTCGGCTTATAAAAACGATACATTTTTTTTTACACTTGTTAGCAAAATCAATGTTTAAATAATTATGTACACTTTTTAAATGACAACGAATTTATTAATATTATGGGATATTCGTAAGAAAATTGACTCAATGTCAAAAAGCAGTCGTACCATGGAAAACGAAGAATTCTGAGTTCAAATCTTGGGTTCGTATTCGGTATCAACAACATTCCTAGAAGAGTCAATAGTTTGTGTTGTTGATCTTTTTAAACGTCTTTTTCAAACTTTTTAAAACTCACAAGGCGTGGTAGTATACGTAGGCTAAGCGAAAATGAATATGAATGAGATTGAGAAATACCAAGAATGATGGTGGAAACAGGAACGATGAAAAACAGGTGGAATTGCGGTAAATGTGTCGATACAGTAGACTGATACAGGTGGTGTCGGAACCACGGTATAAATAGACTGGGACGCATATTTTTGATCAAACGTTATTAACAGAGGGCAGCAAAAATGCAATTTCTAAGTAAGAACTTTTAACCCCACCCCCTGTGCCCTGGATAACTCAATGGATAAAACAGTCAGCCGTAAAGGAACATATCCTAGAATATAATCCCGAATTCTTATCCGGATTATATAACAAGGGGGGGGCGGTTAGTGAGACACTTCACAGATTTTTTTTCAACTTTGGTACACTTGTAGTATGTAGTAGTCCATGAGAATATTCATTGTACTTTTAAACATGACGTATATATTCAGCCATTTGTAAAAAAACTCGAATAGAAATATCAATTGGATTCTTATTCCTTTAGGTGTAGTAGTGTATTAGTCTATGGTTTAGCGGCACTGTGTGTGTCGTCGGTATCAATATCTTAACACCTTGCCGACCGTTAGCCTATTAATAGGTTTTTTTAATCGCCGACGCTAATCGAATAAAAATTTTTTAATTAACTTTTTATCAGACCGATAGCTTATAAATCGAATGATATGACGATGAACGGTCATTATCATAATGTGAACAGTAATATGTTATTAAAATCTTATTAGTATCTTATTAAAATCTGTTATTAGAATTTGTTAGTAGAATTTGTGGCTGAACGATCGGTCGGACTTGTGTATTCTATTGAAATTCTAGTGGTCAGTAAAATGTTAAGAATATTAGCCTTTTAAGAATCAACAACATAGCTATAAAAGAGTCAATATTTCGCGTCTTTCTAAACGTTTTCTTAAAAATCATTAAGGAAACTACACATAAAGAAAAAGATATAAATGAAAGAAACGAGGAAAGTAAAGACAGAGAGAGAAAGAGAGAGAGAGAGATAGAGATAGAGGGAAACTGGAAGGGGCACGTGGTCTTTCCATTCATGGTTTCTAGTGGTTATACTGCTACGAGAGAGAAGAAGTATACGACTGGAAGTCAAGTAGTATAAAGAAGGGGGTAGGTGGTGGAAGAATGGAACGAAAGGGGGGTGTTCTGAGGAAGGGGGCGGAATGTAACATCGGCAGAATCGAGCTAGAGGTAAAAGTGAAAGAGAAACGGGAAGGAAAGAAATAGTAGAGAGGGAGAGGGAGAGGGAAAGAGAGGAGGGGTTGGTGGTAGTGGTGGAGGTATGTAGTCGAACACTACAACGACGACTACGACGACGACGAATGCAGCAATAGCAGCAGCAACAGTAGCAGCAGCAGCAGCAGCAGCAATAGCAGTAGCAATAGTAGCAGCACCCCCTGAAATTGAGGGGTGGGTGGCGATCTAAAGGCTTGCTCGGTGCACGCGTCGTACTGCACGTGGAGGGCTATAACCCTGGGCTGTAAAACTTACCAGGATGCAGTTCGGTCGATCTAAACCACCCTCTTCCACTTCTCCTTTCACCAGTTCAACTACCAGCACTACCACTACAACTACAGCTGCTAGTGATATTACCACTACTACTAGCAACTTCTCTTTGCTAGGTCAACTTTACTAGGTCAAGAGCACGCATTCTTCGGCATTCGACCTTCGAACCGAATAAGTCTAATCCCATCCTCGTATAAGCTATACATATATATATATATATATATATATGTTTCAATCTATACGTGTACGTGCAATGTGTTCATATGTATTGTAAGATATAGAAAAGAATTTCGTGGTCTAACGAATATATATATTACAAAGGTATTATAAATATTTTATTAGAATTCGCGATCGATTCGCTATCCTTCGGAAGATTGATAACCCCATCGTTCTACCTACAGTGCTTGACTAATTAGAAAGGATTCGACGATGGGATTACTAATGTCTAGCGACACCAGGAGCGTCCGTGTAAAAAGGAAAGAATGTGGGCTTCTTATAGCTCTATCTCTCTATCTCTATCTCTTTCTTTCTTTCTTTATTTATTTCTTTCTTTCTTTCTACACCACCTTCGATGAGGAGAACCTGAACAGAACAAGAAGAGAGAGAGAGAGAAAGAGAAAGAGAAAGAAAGAGAAAGAGAGAAGACTGCAGACCGAGCCGATTATTCTTTCTCCTTCTTTCTTTTTCTGCCTCTGCACGTCCACAATCCTCCAGCCGCAAACGTCCCCCCTCCTCCCCCTCCCCCCGTAACCCCTCTATTCCCTCCTCATCCTCTTCCACCTCTTTTTCTTATTCCTTGCGTTCGGCTTTCGCAGGAGGATTTTGAACGATAAATACATGCAGAGTATAACTCAATATCGGGCCGGGAAAAAGAAGGCAGTGCCGCAAAAATGTACGTGGATCGACCTCGAGGGCAGCCCGATGCCAGGCATTAAAAGGAAGAGGACATTAAGAACCACCGCGGATCCTTACAGAGAAGAGAAGGACTTCTTTATTTCTTTCTTTCTTTCTTTCTTTCTTTCTCTCTTTCTCGAGATAGAGAAAGAGGGAGGCATAAAAGGAGGAGGGGGGATGGTTGGAAAGAGACGGAGGCAAGGATGCTCACGTATGAGGCAGGACCTCATAACTCCTTATAATGTCCTCTTCTGCGGATGCCTAGCATACACCCCCGTTCCTCTTGTGCCGTCTTGGCTTCACCGAATACACCGTGAACACTGTTGGCCTTCCTCCCCCTCCTCCTCCTCCTCCTTCTTCTTCTCCTTCTTCTCCTTTTCCTTCTTCTTCTTCTTCTTCTTCTTCTTCCACTTCATCCTCGTATTCTTCGTTACGAGTGTGGGTGGTTTGTGTGTACGCGCCATAAGACTTACTATCTCTGTCTCTCTCTCTCTCTCTCTCTGTCTTTCTTTTTCTTTCTTTCTTTCTTTCTCTCTCTTTCTTTCTCGTCCTCGTTCAGTCCTTCAGCACTCCCCACGGCCTCCCTCGGGAGCCTGTGTACTGCTATATGCCCTTCTATACCTTCGCCAAGGGAATAAGAGAGTTAATCTTGATATAATGGCCGCGACTGTCGCGGCCCACAAGACAATAGTCCAAGATATATCGTTAGCTTCGCCCTTTCGCGTCTCGGCGCCATTATACCGGCACGTTCGCTTCGCTTTTCTTATTCTTCTTCTTTCTCGCCTTCGCCTTCGCCTCCTTCTTCTTATTCTTATTCTTATTCTTCTTTCATTCTTTCTTTCTTTATTTATTTATTTTTTTTTTCTATTTCTTCTTCTTCTTCTTCTTCTTCTTAGTTGTTGTGTGTCGTTGTCGTTCGTCCAATGCTGTAACTTCGGCTGGCTTCATGGGGTGTTACGATGCAAACCGAGTTTCGGAGTACCGATAATACGACTCCGAGTCTCGGCTCCGATACGCGTACGTCACTATGTTATTCCTATACCTATACTTATTATATGTATTATATATGTATGTGTATATGTATGTGTAATACGTATGAGAAAGAACGATCTACGACTCGGGAAGGAGACTTTTATGTTCGAGATACGAGTTTCGATCGTGAACCCGAAAGTAAGATCACGCTTTATCGATTCGACATTTTTTTTTTCTCCTCTCTTTATACTAGATTTAATATCCTTAACCGCGTTCGTATTATAATTTTTCATTAGGTTTACATTGCTTTTTTATCTCCCTTTTTTCTTTTCCCCCCTTTTTCTTTGGTGGTTTTTTTTTCTCTTTTATCTTTAATAAAATCATATTATATATTATATATACGTATATACACACACGAGACACTTATTTAGTAGTACTCATACTTATGATAGAGAGTATTATATTTTTTTTTGTTTTGGCTATATACGTTTTATCAATCGCGGTAATATTTTAATATAAAAATAAAAAATAAAAATATAGATAAAAGAACGAATTAATTTCACGTTCGTATAATTTTCTATAGCCTTTCGTTTATTCAACAATAATAATAATAATAATATTACTCGTACTTGGATCTGTGCTTTGTCAATATGAAATAATTTTTAATAAAATAACGCAACACACAATTATTTTACTTATCCGTGCATACCTTTAATCCAAATCGAAACAAAAAAAGAAAAACTTAAGAAACTCTAACAATACGATATATAATCCAATAATAAACTATTAACCAGTTATTATAACCACAAACAATCGATCTAAATTCTCACGTTTTCTCAGCGATAAATAGACAAAGTCCTTATAACGTATTTCTCGGGGTATACATTTCACGATCCTTGACCCTCCTTATCCCCCCACAAAATTGCCAAGTAACCGTGGCATCTTAATGACGAAGAAACAGAAAAGGGGATCCGGATTCACGAAGCAAAACTCTTAAAGAGACCTCCAGAGCACACAGTAAGGATCCACCTCTACTTTTCTTCTCTTCTTGGCTAACCTTCCTCCCTCTCACCCTCCTCTTACCTCTACTCTTCTTTCTTTCTCTGTCTCCTCCCGCAAAATCATAATCTGATCTCGTATTAAGGATTCTCGTCCGTGGCACCCAACCCCCGTCGTCCTCCTCCATCTTCTGCTTCTTCGCCACCACCTCCTCCACCTCCTCCCCCGCCATTCTTTCTCCTACCTACTCCCCCTCTCGCTCTCTCTTTCTCTCTCTCTTCTCTTCTCTTCAACATCTCCCGTTCGAGCTCCCCTATTTTTATGCAGATCAGAAGCGAGGAGCCCCGAGGAGAGAAGCTGCGCTATAAACGCTTTATAATCTCGGTTTCGTTCGCTCGTACGTGCCGACCGTTTCAAAGGGCAGCTGGTATTTCCCCTCTTTCTATCTATCTATCTCTCTTTTTCTCTCTCTTTATTTCTTGCACACGTTATATACTATGTCTATCTCTCTTATTGTACACGGGCGTCTTCGTACCTACATGTCCGTGACTGTAATCGATTAATTCAAGAGAAGGAATGATAGTGAAGAAATAAAAGCTCAAATGATGCTACACTTTGATCGATTTATATATTTTTTTCACGAAATATAATTTTATCGATTGTAATAAGAAATATATTGAAATTAATCAAATTATTATATTATATATTTCGCTTTGTTTTATATATATATTATTTAAGAAGTATATATTTTGTTGTTGAAACACAACAGACAAAATCGATGGATATAAGGAAAAATAAATATTACGAAATATGTATTCATCGAATTTATTTCTTCTTTTTTATTTTGTAGTTTTATATGAAAATTGTATTGTTTGACGGAGTAAGAGGTTGAATGATTAAAATAAAATTTTGCTAGAAAAGAGAAACCGATTTTATATTTTCTATTTAAATAATTATTATTTAATCGACGCGAAGAAGAAAGTAACAAAGAGGTAATAAAAAAAAAAAGAACCGTATTACCAAGAAAAGATATCTAATATCGTGAATTTATTGAGATGTGATCTCCGTTCAGAGAAAGATGAAACGAAAAATAATGGGTTTCATTTCGACAAAATAAAAGATAAGACACAACGTATGATGATAATAACAAAATCATTTATACGTAGATAAACAATGATCTCGTATAGATGGGGGATGCAAATAGATCGAAATTAGAGAAAAGAATTGAATTTTTGCTTTTTTTTTATCAAAAAATTAATCGATCAACGAACGATCATTCTAAAAAACATATGAAAAATGTTCTTTGCCGGCGAGATATGCGCGCACGCACTTGTGGATGATACAAAAAAAGAATAAAAAAGGAATATACCTGCGATTATGGAAATGCACGCGTTCCATCGAGAGTCCCTGTAATTAATTTCGTCGCGACGAGGACGAGGACGAGGACGAGGACGAGGGCCATGCATAAAAGATGGCTCGGATACGACCGAACGACGTGGATCGTACTTCATCCTGACGCGAATAATTAAAAGTGTAACATTTTCTTTACAAAGTACTCTCCACACACACAGAACAGGCTCTTCCTCTCTATCTCTCTATCTCTCTCTCTCTCTCTCTTTTTGCCTTTACGTATCTCGGTCGATCATATTCAAAAGGGTATCGAGATACGTTCGTTGATAATCGTTGGGTTGCATCTCTTCTCGATCAAACGAGATCTTGACCGATCGATCCTCTCTACCACCTTGTTCAAACCTTTTCTTTTTTTTTACTTCGATCATTTTTTTCTTTTTTTTTTTCATCGTACGAGTACGAAAAACGATCGACAAATATTCGGTATACACGATATTTTTAATGATAATAATAAATAATTGATTATTTCTAAATAGCTGTTATGTACACAGACCATTCAAATTTCTTATGAAAATACATAACTTTTTTCCTTTTTTTTTTTACAGAATGTCTAAATGCAAACGTGTTATTTGACGTAGAAAATATAAGTGAAACAAAATTGCAGTATCTTTTAATATTACTGAAATAAAAATGGTTAATCATATATTTTATTTGCAATTATAACAGTGTATTATTTGTTAACAGATTTATATATTGAATAATAGATTAGAAGAATTCAATATGAAATTATCATTGAAGAAAATATTTATGATATTGCATAGGCTATTTAGTAATGAATTTAGCTACTTGCTAGATTCTCATAAAGTTAGGGTAAGAATCAGAGAATGAGAGAATGAGTGAGTGAGTGAGTGAGTGAGTGAGTGAGTGAGTGAGTGAGCGAATGACAGAGAAAGAGAGAAAAATAGGCAGAAGTCGATGGACGTAACATGCGAGGATTTTGTCGTATTTTCCTATCCCGCAATGGCTTCCGGACTCGTGGCATTGCCTCCCGAGGGGAGAAATTATCCATGAAATATTGAGGGACCTTGCGAGCATTAACCCTCGTTCCAATTGCACCACGTAGTTGCTTTATACCAAGAGTAGGTAAACCACCACTTATGACGTTCACCTTATACGACAGGTGCACCAACCTTTACATATCTTCATTCTATCCGTTCCAAAACAAATCTATCCATTATTCCTATTCTTATGCTTTAACAATAAGATAACTATGTTCGCATTGATTTAAAAAAAAAAAAAAAAACAAAAAGAACAAAAAAAGGAAGCAAAAGAAAAAAACCAAACTCGATAGTTAGAAATAACAAATTGAAAAGTTGAAACATTAATCGGAGTCACTCGGAACAACGTCCCGTAGTGTAGTGTAGTCCGCGTTCATTGTTTTTAAGCGAAACTTCCAAAGTAGAAAATAGAACTCGTCTACTGACTCTTCTCTACTTTCTTCCAAGAAAATAGAGAAAGTGAGAGGTTGAAAGGGGTAGGGAGGGGATAGGTACGGGGGGTAGGTAGAGGGTTAGAGGATAGCAACGGGGGTTGGAAGCGTCGATAATGTTCAGGAATACCGTGTGAGTTGGCTATCGAAGAACGGGATGGTTTGGTGGTATTGGTGATGGTGGTTATAAGAATCTACTTGGTGTAGTGAAGGTTAGAAGCGTACAATCTCCCTCTTCTTTCATTCTTTCATTCTTTCTTTCTTTCTTTCTTCTTCTTTTTCTTCTTCTTCTTCTTTCAACGGGCATCTGCGAGGGGTAGTTTGGCGTGGCCATTAATTCATCTGCTCGTTGATTGCCTATACCCCCCATCCCCACCCCTCCCTCCCTCCCCCCTACCCTCCTTCTCTCCTTCCCTTTCTTCTACCACTCGGCAACGAACCGTCTCTCCGCACTTTTCTAATTAATTTCTAACTCGAGGTTAGCCCGTAGTCCTATCGCCCTTCTAGAAGTCCTCTTCCACAAGACTTTCTCTCTCTCTCTCTCTTTCACTCTCTCTTTCTTCATATAGGTTCTTCTTTCTCTATCAAACTAACTAACGAACGAACGAACGAACGAACGAATGAACGAAGAAACGAATATGAGTAAGAAGGAAGGAAACGTTAGTCGTCACTTTTATAGGCTGGCGTGATCGATGCCAAAGGAAGAAAATAGTCTCTTACGTTTTCTGCCGTAATACTTTCGCCGTCTCGAAGTTACGATTAATCTCGAAAAATATCGATTCTCTTGATGAGTTGAAGGAGAAAATGAAGGAGGAAAGAAAAAAAGATAACTAACGTGCGCGCGCGTGTGTGCTTTTTTTTTTCTCTATGTACCTCGTGTACGTATTTATCCTAGATTTTTCTATATACTTGTTATTAATGTATATGTGTCTATGTATATATGATTGAATATATTTTGATGTGCATATAAATTAGTCCTATGTGTATTTTTATGTATACGAATGAGCGAGTTAGTGTGTATATATAGGGAACGATATAATTAAGAATACGTGAGTATTTTACGTCAAAGCGTAGAAAATGGTCGTGAAGTCGCACGGATAAGGTTCGCGAGGGTTGCGATAAGCTTCTCTCGCGTGGCGTGACCGGACGTGTAATTTCGAAAAACCGTAGGCCGTGAGCGTCGACCTACAGTGTAGCAATTTCGTAGTAATGGATGATTAGAGAAAGCACCGAGTGTTTCGCAATCGTAATGGAACGTGTGATTAAGGTATAAGCTCGTAGCCGAGTGAGTTGCACTTTTACACTATCTAACGAATACGACATATACACATACATATATTTATATATATATATA
>NW_014569601.1:209022-216820 GCF_001313835.1 Polistes canadensis
ATATATATATATATATATATATATATATATATATGTGTATTTGTTTGCGTCTCTAATACGTGTTTGCGTATATATACGTGTAGAGGAAAGTGTCGTTGGAAAATACAGGCGCGTTACGCGGAAATAGTAAAGTCGTCGCGTAAGTTTTATATAACATATATTGGACGTTGGTTAAAACTCGGTAATTAATAACTTTTCACTATACGTATCGTATATTATATATTGCTCTTTCTCGAGAATGATAAGTATGCTTGCATTGTTGCAAACGTGTTCAACCAGTTCGTGGAAGGTACACAAGATCTATTTTCGAAAGAGAAATCGGTATAAATCTAGCTACCGTTTTCAATCTATTACTATATAAACACACTTTATATTATGATTCGCGGCGATTAATCGACATTATTTTCACCAATCAATTCAATCAATAACATAATTATTAACTTTCTACCAAATTTGCAATATAGAATTCGTTATTTAATTTATTATTCAAATATTAAACACGTAATTAAATGTCAGAATCCTTATGAAACATTCACACAAATTATACTTATAAGAATAATAATTTGTTTACACAGTTTTAATTTTAATAATTTTCCTCTTTTTATACAATGATCAATTTATTTTTAGAACCAAGTATTATATAATAACAAGATATATATATATATAAAAGTTTCAAGTATTCTTCTGATTCATAAAAAGTTGATCGTTCGCATATAACATTGACTTTCATATCGAAGTACCTACCCCGTAGAGACACCGTAAAATAAGTCTCTCTCTACACATACACACACACTTTCTCTCTCTCTCTCTCTCTCTCTCTCTCTCTCATGAAATCACGAATCGAAGAGGATGGGCCGTTTTAAAAGGGCTCATGTAAACAAAAGGGCTCTCCTATACGTACGACGAAAGCTGTAACACTTTTTTCTCTCTCTCTTACTGTTCTTCGATGTAAGTGCTATTATGCGGGCATAGACTGCACCCCGTGCGCGTAATAAAGCAGAAAGCGAGAGAAAGACAGAGAGATAGAGAGAGAGAGAGAGAGAGAGAGAGTCGCGGCCTGCGGTGGGCAGACTTTGGCATTGTCATGCAAATGTGTCTAATCGGCCGAACCGGCCGACCATATGTCCGTTTGTGCACGATGAGCGCGAACCTCGGCACGGTTGCATTGATAAAGACAGAAACAGAGAGAACCTGAAAGAGAGAGAGAGAGAGAGAGAGAGAGAGAGAGACAATGATAGAATACGGTAAACCTAACCATTAACCATTATTACGTATTAATGACGACGAATCGTGGCAATGCTTATTGTTAAGTTAACCATAAGAGTATTACGAAGGTGTGGACGATGACGTTAGATTCGAAATCTTCTATGACACTTAAGAAATGTTGTTTCTCTATCCAAGATTTTAAATAATTTGTCATATAATAGATAATTATGTAAATAATAATTATTATTTTAGTCACGTGTTATATCAAGATACAACACGTTTATTAAAGTATTATTTAGGTATGTATATATATATAATATTGTAACTGTTTCTTCATGATTATTTATTTCAAAGTTTGATTATTATTCATGATAGAGAAACAAAGAAGGTAGCTCAAATAGATAGAACATTAGCCCGAATTGTGAAAGGTCTTTGGTTCGAATTCAGAATACAACTTAGGTACTCAGATTTTCTCTAGTTAATTCCAATCGTTGTAGTTAAGATTGTACGAGTAATCATGTCGAAGAGAAAGTCAATGATAAATAACATATAAGCCAAAACTTGTACTTCTAATTATTGTAGAAACAACTTGTGAACTTTTAACTTCAAAAATATATTGTCTTTCTCGATTCAAAATTTATTAATCGTAATGGTTGATTAGTTGAATAACATTTTCTCGCGTATTATCGAGAGATAACGAATTATCATTAATTATTCATTACTTTTTATACCTCGTTACTATGCATAATAAAAAAAAGAAACAAAAAAAAATATATATATATATAAAATAAATGTTACGTCGGAAACAATTAGATAATATCAAAGTTTAATATAAATGACGATTACCTATCTCACATATAACGAGAACTACGAAGGAAGAAGAATAAATGTGTGCTGGAAATGTTGAGAATTCAATCGACCCAACTTACTCCAAGAACCATTGATTTCCATACAGCGATACGCTAACGTTAACGGTACAGGAACAGCAGTTGGTACGCGATAGTAAGAGAGAGAAAGACAGAAAGTAAAAGAGAAAGAGAAAGAGAGAGAGAGAGAGAGAGAGAGAGAGAGAGAGAGAGAGCAAGCTCGTCGAGCATTACGGTGGCCCGACGTATATTTAGGTCCGATTATTTATGATTACGATTATCCCGGACGGCTTTCGAGCGCTTTATTGAATGTTTAGCATGTGCCGGCCACGCTAATTCTGAACTTAACGTTTATAGCATGGGGTAGCCTCCTCCTACATACTACTCTCTCCTTAGTCTACCTCCTCTCTCTCTCTCTCTCTCTCTCATTTTTTGTATCATTTTTCTCCACTTTTTCTGACTTTTTCGATGAAACTTTTTTTTTTATTCCCCCACACACACACACATGTGAACATAAACGTATGCATGTAAATTTAAAAAGATTTAGTTAACTCACGCGAACAAGAAAAGATATGAGCGCGTAAAGCGCGTATTATAATTCTTTTAATTCGTGAAAAGTTTCTTCTTGCAAGATTCAAACTGTCGGCTCAAAGAGAAAGACTGTTATCTTATATGCAAGTTAGCATATATGTTGGACATATCTGTGCTTTACGACGTTCGACCTTGAGATCTAAGAAAAACAATGGAAAGTTGAGAGTCTAGTATTTGCGTGTACTTATTTACTTACTTACTTACTTACTTACTTACTTACTTAGGTGCGCGGGCGGGCGCTAACTATTTTAGAATCGGTAAATGTTTTTGCATTTAGCTTTAGATCTCGTTTCGCGAGAGTTTTGTGTTAAAGTAGTGGTTGTCCATGCGAGTGTGTGTGTACGTTTGTATACAGATTTCGTTGAATCCAACGAATCTTCTTCAATGAACTAGTCCAACTCTCTCTTACCATTCAATCGCTACGAGAGAATTACAATATTTGTCATCTAAGATTCTAAGATAAAAATTGATAAACATATTATATTTATGTTCGAAGTGAAAGAAAAAAAAAAAAAGTAATTCGAGACAATACGCGAAAGAGAGAGTAATTTTAAATCAATCTGCAATATCGTCATATGCATAATCGTAATATTGAATATTATTAGAATTTCTATTCTGTAGTCATAAAAATACGTCAAGGCAATCGTGCTAGAACATTCACAATTAACACGGCATACGCGTAGCAATTAAATTCCACCTAGCTGCATATAATACACATACTGCACATATCTACGCGTACATTATTTCAACCAAAAGAGTATATACATACGTATACTGACATCTGCGTATACATATAATATAGAATGAAATATATATACGTAGTATATGTGTGACGTAGGAAGAGAGTAAATGCTTCGAGTTAGTGTCGATGATGGAATTTATTTATTCGAATACGAGAGATCCTTTTCTTCTCATTAACGACGAGTTAAGAGTCAAAGAGAAAGACAGAGACGGATGATAAGTATATTCACCAATCTCTCTTTCCCTTTCTCTCTTTCAAAGTATTTCGAGGACCACCTTCATAGACGTTGAGACCTCTGACACGACGAACGGTTATCCGAAGACGATGGCATCGCGTGAAAGGTGATCGAGCTCGCGTTCTGACCGTTTTTCATTCTCCGAGTACTAACATTTGGATGAAGAGAGAGAGAGAGAGAGAGAGAGGGAGAGTGAGAGAGGGAATGGTCTCATACACTTCATCTTTAAATAGCAGTGGACATCTAGGATGCGGTTAAATCATTTCCAAGTAGCTTTCGACGTTCCAGACGGACCACCCACGTTCACCTCACCTCTCCCCTCCCCTTTCCCCCCGTCCCACCTCTTTTCATCGTGCTTCCATCTACCACCACTCTTCCTCTTTTCTTTTTTCTCTATTAATTTCATTTACTTGAGAAATTATCTTAGACTCGTACGTAATATAATTTTCCTTCGTTATACGTCTTATTACCAATCTTCGTACAAATTTGTTACATACTTTATCCCGAATAAAACGATTAGGACATTAATGAATACATATAAATCTAACATATTTATCTCTAACCATCTTATTATTTATATATATATATCTCTTTCTTTTTTTTTCCACGCTATCACGACATCTCCGGATTGATTAATTCTTCGTTTGGAACCGTTTAAGAATGATTTCGTAACGCCTGCCGCAAAACAAGGCGTCCATTCGAAAGTAGAGATCAAACGTTTTACGAACGAACGTCCGATTCGTTTATTTGACGAGGCAAGCCAAGGCAAGGCGATAATGGACGATTCTCTTCTCTCGATTCGTTCATTTCCATACGACATATAGTTTCGAATCAAAGAGACTGAGAAAATTTCAATTCGACATCATAACTGACTTTCGATTAATAAACAACGAAGAAGAACAAACAAAAAGAATTCCTCAAGAAAAAAGAAAAGAAAAATAATAAACGTTATATATTGTTTATAAACAAATATAATTTTTTCCAAGAAACCAAAGAGAATAAACAGAAATCATTTGGTTCTACGTAAGAAACAAAGAGAGATAGAGAGAGAGAGAGAGAAAAAGATAGGTATATAGCAATAAAAGAGAGTGAGAGAGAGAGGAGAAGTGATATATACGGTTGGCAGTGGAGGGGGCGTCGAGGGAGAGCGAGAAAGAACGATAAGGAAGGGGAGAGAGGTAGTATCGTGTCGGACGCTGGACGAGCCGCACGTTCGACGCGAGTCAGCGCGTGCTTTCACGCGTGAAAGAAGGAAGGAAGGAAAGAAGGAAAGAAAGAAAGAACGAAAGAAGGAAGGAAGGAAGGAAGGAAGGAAGGAAGAGCGTGCGCGCCCGCGCGCGTCCGTCTTTTCTCTCTTTCTCTTTTTCTCTTACACATCACATACGCATATACACGTACGATATCACACTGACATGCATTACACCTCCTTATCGAATACATTTATATTTCTTTTTTGAAAATCTGAAAAAGAGGACGCGCGTACTGGACGCGCTTTTCGATACTCGTCCACCTCCTCCTCCTCCTCCTCCTCCTCCTTCTACTCCTTTACCTTTTCTTGGATCCTCCACCCCCATTACCCCTTCCTCCAGCTGTTCCTCCAACCCCCTCCTCCAATTCGAAAAACATTTCTTTCCACCTCCGCCCGCGTTCGTGGTGCACGCGATTTCTTACTAGAGACCGAAGTAAAAAGTAGTGACGGACGGTGCGCGGCTGACTACTACGCGGCTCGCTTCGTAACCGAACGTAAACGAAAATATCCGAGAGTAACCGAGGGCCATCCTGCTTTAAACGGTGATTGGCCGAGAGCTCGAGGAAGTGGTCACCGTCGATGAGAGCTCGGACCACGTCGCCACGTGAGTCGGCCGTCGTACCGCGAACCAGGATACACCAAAACGCGTATCGCGACTATTTTTTTTTCTTTCTCTTTATTACTCAATGAGACGACATTTTTTATATTCCATTCATTTCATTTTACAACATTTTATATTTTCAATTTGAATTATTATTATTGTTATTATTATTATTATTATTATTATTGACAAGAAAATGTTAGATCTTCATTGATCGTGTTTTAAATGAATTTGAAGGAGGACATTTGTTTATTTTAGGATCAAATCGATACAAATATTTCGAGTGTTTATTATTGAAGAAAACAACAAAAGAAAGAGAGAGAGAGATAGAGAGAGAGAATATGATACTTTTTAAGTGGACACGAGTTATAACAAATGAAATATAATTAGTGGGAATAAGTAAATTTATTTGAAAACTTCTAACAGATAGATCCATCTGTCATCGGCGATAAAAGTGACAGTTCTGTCACGTGGATTGTATCGTGTATTATTATTGTCCATGTAATTCTTTGCGATCTAGCCGATCACGTGCTTCTGACGTTTCGAGGAAGATCTTTCGAAGAAGAATAAGAAGAAGAAGAAGAAGTAGAAGAAGAAGAAGGATCGATACGATCAAAGGGTAGAAAGTGTGTCCTATTTATTGTTTCAGGAAGAGTGAATCGCTTGGGATATTCTTTTTTTTCTCTCTCTCTCTCTCTCTCTCTCTCTCTCTCTTTCTCTTCATGTGTGTGTCTGGGAAGTTTTCAATCGTTTCGAACTCGGCAATGCGTCGAGGGAGTCGAGTTCTTCTTTCGAAGTGATCGCGTTTAAAGGCTGCCAGTAGTAGACATGGTCTGTCTTTATGGTAGTCGCCACGTGAGTCGGTCTTGTCAATGACCTAGGACAACGCCTGCGCTGCTTCCGCTCCAAAACCGTTCCTGCCTGTCATTTTTCTCTCTTTCACTCTTTTTTTAATCTTTTTTTTGGTTCTCTTTCTTTTTGAGTAATCGACATTTACTTTACGAGACATTGGATTCATTCATTCATTCGTTTGTTCGTTTTTTTACTTATTTATTTATTTATTTTAATTTCTTTATTTTTTCTTCTTTCATCGTATTATGAAGAGGGTGGGAAGGGTGGATACGAAACATCTTATTGTGTGAATAATTAAAATAAACAAATCCTATTCATTCGTTTCCATAGAATTTGGCCGAATATAAATATTGACGATTATCGACGAGCCGAAGATATTTATTAACCAAATTATTTGGAATAAGATTAGTGTGTACAATTTCGACACAACACATGTGTTTATATAAAAACGTATATACGTATAAATAGAGTGAATTTGTTTTGTCATTCGATCTCTCCTTTCCTTGAGTACAAACTTTGAACGTTTGAAAGGAGAACAACGTGGTGACATTGACTCATCGTATGTAGTCAGTATCGTACGTTCGTCCTTAATGTTAAGACGTGAATAGTGTATTTCGTAGTAAATTATGACGAAAGTTAAGGAATATCGGGAAAGAGTGGGGATTACTAGTGTCGTGTTTTTTCGAGATTAAATCGAAAAAGATATATAATTGAGAAGATGATCACAATAATTATTAAAAGCATTAACTTGTTGTGACTCGGTGTTCCGTCGAGAAGAAAAAAAACTGTGAACAAAAAAACAAATAAGAAAAAAATAAATTATTAGTGCGCGACAGATTAATTATTGTTTGTGTGTTATCGGGAAGAAATTAAGCCGAACATCATCTTCTTTCATCAACGTATGAGAATAATCAACAATTTCTTCGCGTTACATTTCCTTGGTATGTACGCACGCACACATGTATACACACACGCACACACACACACACGTAAAGGCATAAATAACAATTTATGTATTAGACATCGTCCCTGTTGTTTTTACCTTGTCACGTATAATGAAACGTTTCTTAACAAAGTTAATGTAATTGTATGTTAGTTCGTATGTGTTGTTCTACCTTGTCGTATAATGAAATCTTACTAACTATAAGTTAATTTAGTTGTATTCGAGCACTTTGCCAGGACCAAAATCAAACATGTTGATTTCAAAACGGTTTTAACATAACAAACGAATATTTTCCGTTGCCAATAATTTGAGATTAATTAACGCGACAAAGAATGTGTGTTGCAAACAAGAAAGATTCTTTTCTTTTTCCCTTTTAATTCGTCCTACTTGTAATCTAATAATAGTGGTAACCAACTTGATAATATTATTCTTATTATTATTATTATTATTATAACTATACTCTATCTCTCTCTCTCTCTCTCTCTCTCTCTCTCTCTCTCTCTCTCTCTCTCT
>NW_014569601.1:218495-224789 GCF_001313835.1 Polistes canadensis
GAGAGAGAGAGAGAGAGAAAGAATAAGAGATTGAAGAGGGAAGGAAAGAGAGAAAACGATCGAGAGTCGTGGATCATAACGCTTAGGCTAACACCGTCACGGCTGCTCCTTTCGGTGTAAATGATTTTACTGGTGAACGCCTTGTCGAGAGAATTAACGAGCCCGGATTATTCCTTCCCACCCAACCCCACCACTACCACCCCTTTCTGCCTTTTCTATCTATCCATTTATCTATTTCTTTATATCTGTTCTCATATTCTTTCTTTCTTTCTTTCTTTCTTTCTCTGCTTTCGTTCGGGTCCTTTTTCTTGTTTTTTTTTTCTTTTTCCGTTTTATCTCTCATTGTTGTGCAAATTATCATTGCGATTCTGTATTTATTAAGTTTACTTATATTATATTCATGGGAAAGTTCACGACCCCCTTTAGATCGGGTTGTTTTTTTTTTTTCTATGGCGAAAACTTTTTCCTGTTCGATTGGGAATACTTTTTTTTTCAAGGTTATCTATAAAACATGTAATCATGCGAAAGGTTTTTCATAATGTGGTATTAAAAGGGTTCGTTCGATTAAGCGAGGTTTTTTCGGTTCTTCTATGTAAACAAATTTATCGTATATTGTGACATTTGAATTAGTAAAAAATCGATGCACCATGAACTTCTTGAACAAGTTACAATTTTTTTCGTATGCCATCTGTTTCCATTATATTTTATATTCATAAATTAGGATACTATTGATTTTGAAAACAATTTAATTTTATTTACAATCCATTTGATTTTTTGTTTTCTTCTCTGTGATCGATATTAAATATATTTATCTATTTATTTGATCTTCTATTTTGTTTCGTTCTTTCGTAATTTTGAAATTTGCGAAACGATAATTCGTGAAAATAATTCGTTGTATAGTTTGCCAACGTATTTATAATAATCGTAAGCAATGAAAATACGGTTAAATCGTATACGTGTGTTAGCGATAGATCGTTATTATCACGATCGACGTCGTTCCTTCATTTCCAAGATGAACTATGATTAAACGACGTTAACGGACAGCTTGGTTTAGTTAAAAATAAGAATATTACGTACCTACGGTGATCGTTTTTGGCACAAGATCATCCAACGGTCCTATTAAAACACAAATAATAAAATAGAAATCGTCTTATGAGAAAATATTCGTTTATTATTTCTAACTGGGATAGACAATAGCTTCGTTGTTGTTAATATTCTTAATAATCTGTTTCAAGAATAAATATGTGATAGAGAAAGAGAGAGAGAAAGAAAAAGGAAAAGAAAAAAAATGTACGAGCAGTTTATCCAGCTGTAGTTCGTTGTCGGTAATTCACCGAATAGAAGTTGAATTTTGAAAATATATCTTTTTCTTCTTCCTCACCTTCCACCCTCCGCTTCCCCTCCTTTTCAAAAGCGGGAGATTTCAAAGTTTTCGTTGGCAACAAGTGTTCCTTCGTGTTACACGACAGGCACGGCTTAAGTTTCAGCCACGGATGTATACCGAATTTCCGCGACACCTGTTGCGAAACATTTCGAATTTGCCAGCGGTAGCAGCGAACCGAGCGCGGCCCCCTCCCCTCCCCCTCCCCCTGCCCCCCTCCACCATTCTCTTTCTCTTTCTAACTTTTAGCTTCTCTCCCTTCGAAGCTTAATTTCGTTCAATATTATTGCTATTATTATGATTTCCTTCGCATCGTTCCACACCGCTCGACTTCTATTTTTAAATATTATTACGGCGCCTTTCTCTCTCTCTCTCTTTCTCTCTTTCTCATCCTGCTTCTCTATACCCCATTTAATTTCTTTTTCTTCATTTTCTCCTTCTATCTCTCTCTCTCTCGCTCTCTCACACATTTTTATATTCCATTTCTCTTTCTATCACTTTTTATCCGTGTTTTTTCGTACACGACGTTGAGAGTTACCTTTCTTATCTTTCTATGGGGTTGGGGGAGGGGAGGTAAACGAATGAAAATAAATCCATCGAGATCGTTTAATTTTTCTTTTTACTGATTGTGAGTAAAATTTTCTACATCAATAGAAAATTTCGAATCGATTCGGATAAAAATAAACATTTGTAATTCCAGAGGGGATTTTAATGAAGATAATATTTTCCTTTAGAAATTATTATTGGTTTGAGGTAATATAAGAATGGGAGCAAGAGAGATAGAAGTACGAGAAACTCGAACTATTTTCGTCTGAGACGCGTAAATCACAAAAGCGCTTGTAAACCGGGACACCAAAAGATTTTATTTTGTGTTACCACAAATGTACAATCGTATTAAATTATTAAATATATATATATATTTTTGTAGATTTAATTAAAATCATTAGAATTGATGGTCGACATTTAAGAAAAGAAAATTCGAAATCTTTACTTGTATTCGTCAAATTTCAATATCCTTTTCCTAATGTTCTTAATTTTAATTGATTAGAAATAATGATAGAAATTTTTTAACGAAAAATAATACGAAATGATTTGCTAAGTTTATTCGAAAAATTTCATTTACGTATCTCTGACGTTACGATTTAATTAAAAAAGTACGAGATATATATTTCGCGTAGATTTAAAAATGAAAATGAAAATTAGAATTGATGATAGATATTTAAAAGATAGGGAATGTTCAAATAGTTAGTTGACAGACGTTAGTAAGTATCTATTATTCTAGTAAATGATTCTAACGTCCTTCGAACGTAAAGCAAATGACGTAAATTATGACTAACGAAGTATCTTATTCACAATACGGCGTAATCGCCTCCTCGTCAATTAACACCGTACCGAACCGGCCGGCTTCATTACGCCACCTTCGAATTACGCGTGCGTGTGAGTAAATGATTTAGCGAATGAGTGCAAAAGAGATAGATTAATGTATAATGAACAAAAAAATCAAAGAAATATAAAAAGGAGAAACCATTTTTGTATACCGTGTCTAATTAAATTTTATTTTGTTCTTTTTCATTCTTCTTTTTTGAAATCTCCCTTCGAAGACGTTCTTGCTAAATAACAAAATCACGAAATTGACCTTGTTGTTCTGATCTAAAAATCGTAATCAACATTTTTTCGAATATTTCATCAGGTTGTGTTCTTATTGATTTATACATATATATATATATATATATATATCGTGAAAAATAATGCAATACGTTTATTTTATAATATGACGACCGACGTCGATAAACACTTCTGTGCGTTTGTCATTTATAATTTTTTTTTATATTATTTTTCTATTCGGCACTTTTGTTTCATACGATTAATTAAAATTTATTTTTATCGGATATGCGTTAAACAGATTTTGTTTATAAAATACTTATATAAGTTTGCTTAATATGGTATAATATTTAATTATAATTTTATATTTAAAGTAGTAAAAACAAGGAATGGAAAGAGAGATAAATAAACGAAGATTGAAAATATAAAAAATACAAATTGTTCAATTAACTTAAACGATATTCCGACGATAAAATTATTTGAACGTAGTTCAAATAGGTAGAGAAAAAGAAAAATAAATGGAGAGAGAGAGAGAGAGAGAGAGAGAAATAAACGAAGATCGAAAATATAAAAAATACAAATTGTTCAACTAACGTAGACGATATTCCGAAGATAAAATTATTTGAACATAGTTTTTCAACCTTTCTTTCTCTTTCTCTCTCTTTTTCTTTCTCTTTCACAATAATTGACCCATGGCAGTGCTTCGTGGGGTAATTATCGTGGTACTAAAGTCTCCTGCACGCACTTTTAACCCATTCGCACCGGCAAACATTATCTTTCTCTTTCTAACGCGTTTAGATTGCTACACGTACTATATAAGCAAGTATAACTCTCTCTCTCCCTCTCTTTTTCTTTCTCATATACGTATGCCAGGTAATATAGGTAATACGTGAGAACGGATTTTAATTAATCAAATCCGAACAAAAATCTAGTGTCCTTAATTACATCTAAAGAAACCAAAAAAACAATAAATAATAAACTATATGTCGAGAAATTAAAAAATAACTCGATTATAAGCGGTTACGAAAATTAGTACGAGGATAATAACAAAAAAAACAATCATTCGTAACAATAAATTAGAAGAAATTCTAATGTTAAAAGAAACGAAGAAGAAGAAAAAGACGAAGTTTATCGTTAGTCCGATCTTTCTTTTTTTTTCTTCTTCTTCCCCTGCTTCTTCTTCTTCGTCCATTTCACGTAATTTTGCGAGACTTGAAATAAAAATAAAAATAAAAATAGAAATAAAAAAAAATAAAAAACAAGACGAGACAAGAAACATTCTCTCTCTCTCTTTCTCTTTTACTTTTACTCCTTTCACAGAAAAATATATATCCCATAGGATACTGGTGAAACTGTAATTATTGCGGCAGTAAAGGTACCGGTACGCGTTGCAATCTTCGAAAGAACATTCGTAAAAGTCGGCCTCCTAAAGAGACACGAGCCAACGAAAGAAAAAGGGTTAAGAAGAAGAAGAAACAGTAGTGGTGGTGGGGAGGGAAGGGGGGAGGGCAGGGATAAGTAGAAGAAGGAGAACACAGAAAAGAAATAAAAAAAATAAGAGAGAAACAAAAAAAATAAAAAAAAAAAAAAGAAATATACAGAAGGAAGAGAAGAAAGAAGAGTATAGTATAAAACTCAGAACTCGAAGAATTTTTACGAGCGATATCGTTGGTCCCTTTAATTTACTGGCTCGCTTTCGGCCCCTCAGCCCTTTTCCCGAACTGGAGGAGCGAAATGAATTCTAAGTAACTATCTCCCTGCAACACCGATAAATGTCCTCCTTTGCACCTCCCACCTTCTCCCCTCCCCCTATCTTACTTCTTCCACCTCTTTTTCTTCTTCCTTTTTATTACACACATATATATATATTTTATTTTATTTTATTTTTTTTTTTTGTTACAATATCGTTGACCCATACAACGCACGTGGGCTTCTCTTAAAATGTTGGTACTGCCCTTGGATACATTAAAAAGTAATAGATTATAGAGTAGGCAGAGAACCGACAACACATACATAGACATGCGTGTGTGTGTGTGTGTATTTGTGTGTGTCTTTGGCGTTGGTAGCGATCCTTTGCGACGATTAAATCGAAATAAATACCTTAAGGTATCTTTATCCCGAAGCTCCGCCTGTTATCCACCCTGATCGAGACACGTTTTATGTTCTTCCCCCTTTTTTTCTCACTATCCTCCCCCTGCCACACCCCACACCACCCCTTGTACACCCTCTTAACCACCTAACCGTCCGTTGTGTTGTTCTTCAGCGTTCTATCTCGTCGTTTGTCTCTTCATCCTTTTCCTCTTGCTGCATTTCCTTTTCTTCGTTTTTGTTGTTTTATTTATTTTTTTTTTCTTGTTCCCTTTCTCTCTCTCTCTCTCTCTCACTCACACACACTCTCACTCTCATTTAATTGTCCTTTAGCACGTTAATGCTCTTTCCAACGCGATCGTTCCGTATACCGGCACGCGAAAACAATTTATTACTCCGGTTCTATGTTGCAGCAGGGTATTTTTTTTTTTTTCCTTTTTTTATTTTTTAAATGCACACGGTTGGGTAGATAGTTTTAGCGTTTAATTCAGGGAATTATTGATGGGGGATTGATTTTTATGGAAGATAATTTGTATTTTTTTTTTCTTTTTTCCTTCGCGATGAATCGTTTAATAAGGTAAAATTGTATTGTTGGAAGATATTCATTTGTGTGTTGTATATGGAAGAGTTTTGATGTTAAATATTATTGATAATAGAGTTTATTGTAAATAGCATTGATTTAAAACATATCATTTTTAATGACTGATTGATTGCTTTCTTTTTTATTTGCATTGTTATTCTTGAAAGTTTTTCTAACGCCAAACTTTTGGACAAGAATTTTGGTCTAAAACTTGTCACATATCTACCCCCTTGTTGTAAATAAATAAAATAAATTACACGGAACATATAATTAATTAATTAATTTGTACGAATCCAATATGATAGAGCATAAGAAATACGAAATAAAACTAATAGTACTCTTTTTTTGGATATTATTAGAATATCTAATCTTTTGTAAAAGAATTTCGAGGCTAAAATTTATCAATACCCACTACTTTTGCAAATAAATCAAATAAATTAAATCAAATATTTCACCATAACATTTAATTCATTAATTTGTTATAAATCCGATAGATAGAGCATAAGAAATATGAAATAATAACCGATATACTATTGTTTTTATTCTTAGACATTATTAGAATATTCAAACTCTTGAAAAATAATATGCCTAAAACTTGTCAATATCCACCCCCGTTTGTAAATAAAATATAATAAAAATTATG
>NW_014569601.1:225349-238553 GCF_001313835.1 Polistes canadensis
TATGATATGTAGACAGAGCATAAGCAAACTAATGCAGTATTGTTTTTATTTTTGGATATTATTAGAGAAGAAGATTGCGAAAAGGGAATGGAAGAATGAAAGAGAAAACAAATAATAGCAAAGATGGTCGTCGTCGTCGTCGTCGTAGGAGCTTTCTAAGCATTACGTAGCGTATCCGGGGAGGCTTAATTATCGGCTCGGAGCCATAGGGACGAGTTGTCGCGCGACACTCGACGTACAATTAACGACCGAGTGTTTACAATCTAGTGCTTAGCGGACGGCAAGTGGCAATCAAGCGAGGCCAATTAATGAGCGAGCTTGCCATCTCTCTCTCTCTCTCTCTTTCTCTCTTTTTTTTCTCTCCATCTATCATTCAGCTCACCAGAGTGTCTCTTAGTTTTCGTTCGTACGATGTTCTCCTACTTAAATTCTTTAATTTGTACCAATTATACCAGACCTAATAATTAAGTTCCATTTCGGTACAAGCTTTTTCTTTTTTTTCTCTGTTTTTTTCTTTATTTTTTTTTCGTTAGCTTCTTTCATACGATGCATAGCAGTAAGAAAGAGAGAGAGAGAGAGAGAGAGAGAGAAATAAATACTCATTTATCTTTCTTGGCCTCGTGATCGGTGAATAAATATTTATTGAAAAAAATCGAAAACAAATGGATGTCGATTGAAATGATTCTAATTATAGAAATGACGATTAAAATGATATTGGTTAATATATTATATTGTATGGCTTTGATTGATCGGATAGAAAAGTGAAGGTGAATATTTTGCAAATTGGAAATTAAAAAAGCATACGCTTACGATACAATTAATAAATATTCAAATGAATTTTTTTATATTAGTAGAATAATTGTAATTAAATATTTGACATAAAATTGATACGACATTAATATGAAACTTATTAAAAACATAATACGCGTATTGGTAATAAGAAAATATATAATAAAATTGTCGAAAGTGATAGACGAAAAACGATCTTCCAATGAAATTTAAATAGAAATAATTATCATTGAACGAAATATATATTATACGAAAAAATTTTCGAATTATTTACATATTAAATATAAAAGAGTTATTAATTGATATATAAAAATTTGAAGTAAAGAAAGAGAACAAAAACAAGAAAGAAAAGGATAAAGAGAGAGAGAGAAAGAGGATGATATAAAATGGCGTAGGGAAGGTAACTTTTGTAAACGAAGAGGAACGAAGTGAGGTCGGGCCGTATGTCGCCTCGAACGACGACGGGGCCGGATGCGGACTCTTCTGGCCAGCAATTAATAATTAATAGCCACCGGGCGGTGTTGCGACGAGGACACGCAAAGTATACGCGAGAAAGAATAAGAAAAAGAAGAAGAAGAAGAAAAAAAAAAGAAGAAAATAAAAACGAAGCTAATGTAAGAGAATGAACGAAAAAGAGAAAGAGACAGAGAGAGAGAGAGAGAGAGAGAGAGAGAGAGAGAGAAAGAGAAAGAGAGACGAATAGGTAGTAGTTAGACAAAGACAGACATTGAGAAAAAGAGAGAAAGTAAACTTCGGTAAAGAAGGGGTCGGGAGGTAAGGGGAAAGGGGAAGACTGTTAATTGATCGTGGCCAGGCTGTGCGCGAGCACTAATTACAATTTATAATTAAGCAGCTTAACCTATCCGGGCCTCGTATGGCATGCCGCGGTTGCTCGACTCTCTCGGTGCAATTAATATGATTAATCGTTCCGCGAATTGTCTGGCCGAGCCGCGCCCGAACCAGCATTCGAATTTAAAATCGGTTCCTACGATCTCACCATTCAATATATTACGCATACACACACACACACACACATACACATCACTACATATATATGGTGTACTTATTAACTTTGTCGCAAATGATATTTTGCATTTTCTTTTTTTTTTGTTGAAATATTCATTGATTACTTGAACTTATTATTACTCGTATACTTTTATTTTTATCCATTTTGTAAAACAACGCAGATGGAGAGAAATCAATTCGAGTTAGCAAAATAATTTTTTGAGGATATCGTTTAAAAATAAAATGTCTACGCGAAATTGGATAAATGCAAAAAAGAAAAAAAAGAAAAAAATGATCTCTTCTTACCGAAAAAATTCTTACGATAGTCGGAGGATCAGTTCTTTCGATAATATGCTAAAATAATATTTTGACAATTTATTTTTTTTTTCTTTTTTCGAATCAAATCCAAAAAATAACTAAGATCTTACTCTGACAATTAAATTGGTTGATAGGTACACCCTGTATATTAACGTATACGTAATGTTTAATATACATAAGAGAAAAGAAGAAATTCACATTGAAAAAGTCAAATTGATGTACACTTTCGTGTTGAGACGAGCTGAAAGTTGCGCTGATGATAATTCGAGGAAGTTATTACGCGTCGATTATTAGTGCGTTTCTTTCTCTCTCTCTCTCTTTTTATTTTTTTTTTCGAGAGAGAGAGTTTCGTTTCTTCGAGCCGTACCTTTTGATTAAGTTTTTACTGTCGTAGAATTAAAGCCGGCTTCTTCTTTGACTCTCTCGCACAATCCTGACACGTAGAGGGATTCGTTTCAGGAACAACGGCGTTGGTGGCTTCATTTGCTACATGATTTTCTCATTCCTCCCTGTTATTATAGTTTCTCGTTTTCTCTCTCTCTTTCTCTCTTTCTTTTTCTTTTTCTTACCTCTTTTGCGAATCAACGATTCGATATTTTACATTTTCCTTTTTAATCCATCTTTCCACTTGTTTCATCCTCACATCGTAAAGATAAATTAACGCTCTATGTTGGATTCTCATTAATTTTGAATTCAATTACATGATTATGTAACGTGTGTGTGTCTGTGTGTGTATATATATATAAGCGCATTTATTAATTATTATATACTCAAATCGTGATAGAAAATTATTGTTAAAAATTGAACAATCTATGTTTATCTCGAAAATTATAATAAACCGTCCTCTCGTATTATATTTCGAATTTTTAAGATCAAATCGAGAAACGGTTCATTTTTGTATTACCGAAAGTCCATAAATTGCAGAAAGTTAAGAGCGAAAGAAAGAAGAAAGAAGAAAAAAAAACGGGGGATACAGTTCAATAATTTATAAAATCGTAAGAGAAACGAAGATAGATAATACTCTTTTCAAGGTATAAGAGATAAATCAATGGCGATATAGAATCTTGTTAAGAAAAATCATGTTTCGAGTTTGTAGGTTGGGGGCGGGGGCGGGAGGGAGCAGTCAGGGGGATGGGGTGGATATATAAAGAAAAATCCGTGGTAGAAAATAAGGTAGGATATTAGTGTGTAAATGAGAGAGGGTTGGAGGAGGAAAACAAGCCCTCTCGATATTAACAAGAAATCGTTTCTGTTATCTAATGAAGGTACCTACGTAAGATCATCGTATTAGTGTACTGTATTTATGTATACGTATGTGTGTGTATATGTGTATTCTCTACAGATTCATACATTCTCACAAACGTGTACACGTGCATGCATACGTATTTGGATATATATGTGGATGTGTATGTGTATGTGTGTATATGTGTGTGTTGAAATAACAGGAAGACTAGCGAAACGAGCACAATACTCGAGAATACTGGCGGTTTGTACGGGTAACAGTGTGTGTTCGGGGAACGAAGGAAACTGATTGTATTTTTCCGAATCAATATCATTAATGTGATGCAGCAGAGGGTGCTCGATGAAGCCGCGATCGCGCCTTGGAAAAATTCCAAGCTCCGACCTTAATCGAACGACGATACTTTCTCTCTCTTTCTTTCTTTCTTTCTTTCTTTCTTTCTTTCTTTCTTTCTTTCTTTCTATATCTTTTCATCTCATTCTACTCCTCCTCCTCCTACTCCTACTCCTGCTAGTACTCTTTTTCTTTTTCTTTTCGAGCCTTTTTCCTCCGATCGAGGATTGTTTCCGCTTTTACGATCACCAAATAACTTGCGTCATTCTCAAACGCTTAATATTTTCATGCGTAAGTTCTTAATACGTTATTTTGTTTTCTTTTTGTTTATCTTTGTCATACGAAAATTTACATCAGGTCTGTACCAGGGGTGTTCGATTTTATTATAGTATTATTTATACGCTCGCAAGAATATTTCAAATTAATTGTACGATGTTTGATCAACAATTTCGATGAGTTGGTTTAAGAGTTTTGCTTGAAAAAAGAAAATTGAACGTAAACTATACATATGTGATCGTATAAATACCTTAAGCGTTTGATTTAAATTCGTAGGTGTGCAAAAATATTGAAAATTATCTCAGATAAATTAAATTTTGATCACCTAATGTTTCATCGTTTTTCTTACAAAAAAGAAACAAATCGAATGAGAATTTAAACAAATATTAAAATACATAAAATTAAATGAAAAATGAAACTGACTTAAAGGGATGTTTAAAAAATTAAAATAACCATTAATATTTTTCCGTTGAAAATTTAAATGAAATTCGATAAATTCGTTTGTCGAATCGAATATTCGAAATAAAAAAAAAAAAAAAGAAAATAAAAAGAATCGAATAATGAATTAGTAAAATCGAAAGGAGTGTATATAGAAGGATCGATGGAAAGGGGTTTAGGATTAGAGAAAAGTCCATTTATATTTCGTTTAGCTCGTTAGCCCGGCTCGTGATTAGATTGCAAACATTAGGATGGGCCAGCATATATAAGATATCTTGCGTTCTCGTCACGATTTATCGACTGTGGAGGTGCGAGGACGTTTCTTAGGTATGTAATTCATGAAAAGAATATTCAATGGAAATGGCCGGCCATTGGCAATGGATATTCCCGACGTGCACCACATTGCAATTTACACCGATCTAATCGCGGCTAAAGTTCAGGGCCGTACACATATTAGAACCCTCTTCTCTTTATCTCTTTCTTTTGCGTTATTCCTGTTTAACGTGCGAGTAGCATAAACTTATCTTCCCATGAGATATCATTAATCAATGAAAAGCAAGATCAATGAAAGATTTTTCATTCGACGTTGCGAACACGTATGTTTCACAGAGACTCACACGATTTATGATGTCGCGATGATTAAAGTTCATGGATAAAAGTGAGCACCGATCCTCAGGATTTCCTTCGACACACAAACACATACATACATTTACCTTGTATAAATATATTATTAAATGGCTATTTCAAAAATAGAAATTCATTTTATTACACCTTGCTTGAAATCTTCATTTTCATTTATTCTATATTAAAGTGTACAATTGTATAATAATAATAATTTTGTTAAAACAAATATATCGTATAATATATGAAAATAAATAATTATATTGATATTTATATTAAATAACGAATATTGCGTTTGTATATAAAAATAATAATTGATTTAATTATAAAAATTAATATATAACTATTCATAATTAAATATTTACTATTTAACGATAATTGTAATAAAGAAAAGAAAATAATTGAATCATTAATCTAATAATTTTCTTGACAAAAATAATTACTCATACATTAATATTCATATACAGGGAATATCATTATTAAATAGAATAAATTTTAATTTTCCTATATCTATTATTATGTCAACATTACGATTCAATCTTGTTAGACATTCAAGAACGGATAAGACATAAATAAAAATCTTTCAGTTCCACTCAAATTTACTTATTGTCAGTCTTTCGGCGTGCTTTGAAATAACAACACGTGTCAACGAGTTCGTAACTAATACACAGAGTAGCATAGTATATTTCATACATATTAAAACGAGCATACAAAATAATGAAATTCTTTTTATTCTTCCTTCGCGTTAATATTCAATTGTACGAATAAAATATCTCAAACATATATATCCGTAAGATTTTAATTAAACAAAAGCGTGTATTAGTTAATATCTAACTATCGGAACGTGTTTGGTCACGAAATTCGTGACACGGCGAGGTTAAAGTCCGATATCTAAACGTAGAGTCACACCTAAAGGAAGAAAGAAAGATAAGAAAAAAACAGGAAGAAGATAATAAGAAAGAAACGAAGGAAGGAAGTAAGTAAGTAAGTAAGTAAGTAAAGAAGGAAGGAAAGGTTTTTAAGAAAGGCCACGGTTGGTTATAAAGACGAGCAAGTTGAATTATTAGCGTCGACGTAATGAAATTTTCTTGGGATTACAAGCCACCCCCTAGCTAGCTAACTCGTTGCAACTCGGTGCATCGTTCTTAAGTTGAAGAAGGAACGGCCGGCCAATGGGTGTACTGTGTTAGAGCCCTTCCTCTTGATCTTCTTCGTTCACCTTTTTTCAACGACTACTAGTAGCCTAACCGACAGCTCGCACCTTCTTCCTAGACTCGTGCGAGTTAATTAGAGACCTGGTCGTACGTACACTAACACCTTCTCATACACACCATATATCTATCTATCTTTCTATATGTCTTTCTCTTTCTCTCTTGCGTTCTCTCTCTCTCTCTCTCTCTCTCTCGTTCATTTAACTTTTTTTCCTGGATACTCGCACAACTAAGAACTCCTAAGAAGCACAAGAACGACAACGACAACGACGAGAACGAGAACGAGGACGTGGATGTCTGGAAAGGAAGAACCCTTTTGAAAAGGGCTCGCTATATCTTTCCTACGTTCTCCACAAGTCTCCAACGCTTATTAAAAACATCGAGTCACACACCAACACGTTAAAAGTATCTATGGCATACGCGTACACGTGTGATACTTGTCGTGAAACTCGATACGAACTTAACACTGTACACGTGCACTCTCTCACACACACATACATATCTATACATATATATACACAAATGCATATATACATACACGTTATATATTATATACATGTAATATGTAGAGAGAAAGAGAGAGAGAAAATAGCAAAGCTCGAGAAAACGGGTGGACACACACGAGATCATAGGTGGGTGGGTGGTTGGGGGGTAGCGAGAAATGCACGTTGCGCGTGCATCGGGGTTAAAGTCACAGCTTATTACGTCCCTACGAGGCAACCACTACCTCTGAGATTATTAACTTTTGCAATTTTACGCACGGGACTTGCCAGTCTGGACGCCTCCTCCTCCTCCTCTTCCCCCTCCGTCGAGTCTTTACACCACCACCGAATAGAGTCTATTCAAATAATCTCTACTTACGAGTTTTCTACTTTTTCTTCGTATTGCGAATATTAAAACGTGTTTCCCGATCGATTCTCTTTCTCTCTCTCTCTCTCTCTCTCTCTTTTTCATATTTTATTTTATTTATTATTTTCCTTTTTCTTTTTCTTTTATTTTCTTTTCTCTTTTTTAACATTCGAACGCGAAACGAAATATTAAATCTTTTGTTGGCACGTATTTTATTTCGAATAATTTACAACGACGATTACATCATCGGTCATTAAATATTGATGCCGTAATTATATCTCTCTCTTTTTTTTTTTTTTTTAATGATTAATTATATTCATCAAGATTTTGCCGCTAGGTATTGTTGATATTTTACTTATGATTTCGTCATATTTAATTTGCTTGTACTTTTTTTTTTCTTTTTTGTTTTATTTTTTTTCGTACGGACCAAAAAGAAAAATCGATTTTATCGTCATCGAAATGAAGGCGACAATTAAGTCGATAAATCTGCATCGCGTTTTAACATCTCGAATTGACTCTCCATCTCTCTCTTTCTTTCTCTTTCTTTCAACCCTTTTCTATAGCAGTGTAAATACTCCGTCGCACAGGAAATTGTTGCAGTGTAGCATGTCACGGTTGCGGCTACAATTACGTTATCTTCGTTTGTAATCGTACGAACGTATAACTTATATATATGCATTTATATATATACAAAAAAAGAAAGAGAGAGAGAGAGAGAGAGAAAGAAAGAGTTGTATGCACATATATATTACACTTTTACCCTTTTTTCACGGAACAATAGAAACTACGAGTTAGTGCACGTATTTATCGAGCACGTATGATTTTTACGTTTAACCGAGAAAGAAAGAAAGAAAGAAAGAAAGGAAGAAAGAGCGAGAGAAAAAAAAACAAAAGAAAGAGAAAGAAGATCAATTTGTTCGTCGAAAAGAACTTCGTTTCATGGATTCCCAAGTCTTCGAAGCCCTTTTACTAGCCAACGCGTAATTATTTACAAACGCGTTTTCGTGGAAGGAAATGGCTTACGCGTTCCACTACTATCGATCGATACCACCAACGAACCTTTCTTTCCAAAATTACCAAAGGTCAAAGTCTCTTCTTCTTCGCGAGAAAACATTTTTTTTCTCTTCTTCCTTCTTTTATCTTTTTTTTATTATTATTATTCTTTTCTTTTCGTTATTGTAAATTCATTTTCGATATCATCGAAGTATGTCTAATTCTTGTGCGATTTTTCTAACGATTCCCTTTTCAACCCCCCTCCCCCCTCCCCCCCGCCACTACCACCATCCTCCTTCTTTTCGCCCTCTTCCTCTTCTTCTTTCTCGCCCTTCTGATTTCTTTCTTTTTCTCTCTCCGGGTGGGTTGATGGAATTAACGAGACGTCATAAGGGCTGAAACATAATTGCGTCAAAAGGCACATACATATATATATATACATATATAAATGACGAGAGTGTAATCGCACGAACTGGCTGCATTGAGTTTAATGTTGAAGAGAAAATAAAAGAGAGAATGAGAGAGAGAGAGAGAGAGAAAGAGAGAGAGAATGTCACATGGGCCGTGAAACGAAATTACGCAGAGAAATATGGAAGGGTCCGCTGTTTCTCATATAAAATACACTACCGGTCAAAATTATTTGACCACGTTGACAAAAAAAAAAGCAATAAAAAATAATAATAAAAAGTTGTGGCCCGAACGAGTTCGTCGTTTCTATATTTTCTTCTTTAGTATTAGCGTAAGAAATCAATTGTGTTCGTACAAATGATATTATTAATTACTTTTATCCCGAATGTATTATTTATCGTATCAAGAGAAAAACTTTATTAGCGCGAAACGTATTTTTATGATCCATAATTCAGTCTTATATAACATTTATCTACAATGAAATTACTAAAAAAAAAATGCAAAGAATAATGTAAAGATATCGTAAGCAAGCGATGAAGTTAAAAATTTAATAATTAACTAACATTCTCTATACAATATTTATCCATTTCGTTCCTTAATCGTTTCTATATATTATTATATTAATAAAATCTGATTATTATTAATCACGAAAATAAACAACGAATAATTACAAATTTCAAACAAGAAAAAAAAAAGAATTTTCGAATTTATTTACGAAATATAGAATAATTTTGAGCGGTATTGTACATGGTGTATTCGTACATGTGAATCATTTCTAGTCGAAATATAATATAAGAACGGAAGGAAGGTAATGGGGAATTGTAGTAGGAGGCGCGTTGATGAGCAAAACTCATTCCTAATTGCGAGAGACGACGAGTTAGGTAGGTGTCCCACTAGAGAGGGTTGTTCTAGCCACAAAATGAGAACGAATGAGATAGAATGAAAAAGATAGAGAAACATAGAAAGAGAGAAAGAGAAAGAGATAGAAACAGAGAGAGAAAATTTTCACACCATAGAGAATTTCTTTTCCTTTGCAACCCTCCTACATGGACACAAACCGGACACTTCATACATACAAACATATATATATATATATGTATAGGTGAAAAGAGGGAGAAAGAAAAGGTCTAGTCGGTTGGGACATGTGTCGTGCTCAAGCATCCGGAAAAGCACACTGAGTTATCTAGGATCCGGACCAAAATACACGGAACACGGAACGCGATGAAAACGCGCGCGCGAAAGAACCACCCTTATCTCTTTCTCTTTCTCTCTCTCTTTCTTTTCTTTTTTTTCTTTTTTCTTTTTTCTTCTTCTTTTCCAGTTTGTCCTCTTTTTATCTTTTTCTCGCCCTCGATCTCGTTCGATGCACGATCCCGTCGTCGTGGTCGTGGTCGTGGTCGTCGCGTTTACCTGGACGACGGCCAGCTTTATCGAAGAGTAGCCATCCGGCAAATAGTCCCCCTTTCGAAAGCTCCTTCTAATGTTTGTTTCTCGTTATGACCGTGATCGATAAGTTCCGAATTTATTTTCTCTTCTTTTTTCCTTTTTTTTCTTTTTATTTTATATTTCATTTCACTTTCTTGTTTTTTAATCCTTTTAATGAGAGATGTATATGAGAATATTCCAAATCAACTACAATTATTTTCATTTGTGTTTTTGTTTTCTAATATTATTAATTCTTCAAAAGAGGGAAATCATTTTCTCATAAATCAAAATTAAGTGTTTCGATTGTTGTATTCTAATAATTTCGATGCAACGTGATCGCGCGTATCTCAAATAGAAAAAGACAATTTCATTAATTATATATAACAAACACGTAAATTATAATATTTTCGAATAAAATACGAAAACACACTTTGTACACAAACTTTAACGATATTAAACATATTTGATGTGTATTGAAATTTTTTTATAGAAAATATTTAACTTATATTTATATTTTGACACGTTAAAATAATGAAAATAACAATGAATATAAATATTTCACGAAATAAAGTTTCACTTTTCTAGGATCGCGTTGAGAATCAATAGATAAGAAAGAAAGAGAGAGAAAAATAAAGAAAAAAAGAAAAAGAGAGAGAGAGAAAGAGAGAGAGAAAGAGAGAGAAAAAAGGTCGAATAAGGAAATCGATAGAGGAAGAGTGTAGCGTTGGTTGAGAAAACAGGTATGGTTTGGGCGGCTACGGTTATGAATACATTATATCTCCGGTTCCAAGGGATGCTGGCACATGCGCCGATGGGGTGACTCCACCCTGTCCTCCACCGAGAGTTGTTCAGCCTCCCGCACCTTCTCTTACTCTCTCTCTCTCTCTCTCTCTCTCTCCTTCTCTATCCTTCTATTTCTGTCTCTGTCTTTCCCTATTCTCGTCTCACTCAATGCTAATTATACATGCGCTAACCAACCCTCCCTACCAACTGTACCTTCTCTTTCTCTCTCCATTGGCTGGAGTTTAAACCCATGAAAGTTTCCACTGTCTCTCACCACTGGGATTCTACTATGCTCCTGTTGCTTAATTACCGCGGAGGCGTTAACTAACTTCACCGCCACCCTTCTCCTCTCTTCTCTTCTCTTCTCATCTCATCTCTCCTATCGCAGAATCTGCGAGTCTGCAACCCTTTTGCCTGCCTTTGGTAGGCGTCGATCTCGTTGATTGGCCAACACTCGTCCTACCGTTACGTTATTGCAGCAACTTGTCGTAACAACTTCCCATGACTAAATTATAATTTACTTTATACTTGTGTGATTTTACTCGAATAAACTCGTGACTGACTGATAATTAAATTCGTTCATTTTATCATATAATTTTTTTTTGGGGGGGGGAGGAGGGAGGAATAGGTAATTTATTTTATTTCTCTTGTTTTTTTATTCGTAATTTTTTGTTAATCGCCTTTTTTTTACGTTTTCTCAATAGTTACATTTTTCGCAAATCCAAAGGATTCATAAGACATCCATTGGACTACTACTAGAGACCATTATTTAAATTCTCCGACGAAAGAACGGTAGTTATTCTTACCAAAGCGCAACCATCGACCCTGATCATAAATCTACTTTCCGAGGATACGAAGTCGGTGGCGTCGCGAATGCAAAATCGTCGACGAGACTTTCTTACGAAGAAAGAAAAGAAAGAAAAGAAGTAAGAAAAAAGGAAACAAGAAAAGATGCGTTGAGCGGGGGAGGGGGGTGGAGGTAGAAGAAAAAAATGAAGAATAGGAAAGAAAAAAGATAGTAAAACTATACAGACAAAACGTTCGTTCATTCGTTCATATTTCCTTCTCACATTTTTATATCATAAAAATCGAGTTATACTAATTCAAAAGTAAATGTCATGAAGGAAAAATTGACCTTTAAATGTATATACGTGTATACGCGTATTACATAACAACGATAAATCGTTAAATTTCAATGTAAATGGAATAAAATCTATCAAAATGTTAATGAAAAAGTAAAAATAACAAAAAATCCTTTGCGTCACCTATTAGCATATTATTATTAATCTAATCAAACGCGAAATGATTTATTTCAAAGTACAATTACATTATAGAATGTTTAACAATATTCCTATCGTTTAAAAATGTAAAGATAACCGTGTAACGGAAGTTTAGTAGCCGCCGAGGTCAAAACGTAGTAATACCCCGAGAAGATTCAGCCTCTTTCTCTCTCTCTCTCTCTCGAGAAAGAGAGGGTGGAAATGAGGAAGACGAGTTCTCGTGCCGGGGCAACGAGATAAATAAGAAGTCTCGAGACGAGACTAAGGTACGAAGAAAAAGAAAAGAAAAGAAAAGAACAGAAAAGAAAGAAAGAAAGAAAGATATATAGATAGATAGAAAAAAGAAAGAGGGATGAAAGAGGTGGGTTAGAAAGGGGGAAGGAGAGGGCGAACCAAAGGGGCGAGGGTGGAGGGTGAAGATGGGGGTTGGTAGAAATCGAAGCTCTTTTCCCTTCGCGGGAGGCCAAGAGTGCCGCGAAACGCGGATTCGACAAATCGAAGTGTACCTCCCCCCCACCCCTCTCCTCGTGGAAGGGGCTAAGAAGAAGAAGAAGAAGAAGAAGAAGAAGAAGAAGAAGAGGAGGAGGAGGAAGAGAAAGAAGAAGAAGAAGAGAGAGAGAGAAAGAGAGTGAGAAAGGGTGGGTGGGAAGAAGGGGTAGCGGGGGTACGGCTTCGACGCGCAGGCCCTATGCAAAATAGCTCGGGTGGTGGGGTGGCAAAAGCTAGTGAGACCCCCCGGAGCCGTGCGACGGGGCAAACAACCCCTTAGTTCTGCCGTAGCGCCCGCAGACGCCCCCACCACGTGTGTGTCGCGCGACGACACCGTCCTCGTCGACGTCGACGTCGTCGTCGTCGTGGTCGTCGTCGTCGTCGTGGTCGTCGTCGTCGTCGTCGTCGACGGCAGCGCCACCGGATATAATAATATCGTGCTAACCGCTTATTTTTTTTCATCCCCTCGCCGACACGTCCTTGATATATTATAATCATTGTTTTTTTTTTTATTTTTATGTTTGTTTTTTTATTTTCATTTCTTTTATTTTTATTAATACGTGTTTCTATATATTGTACTTATCTAACTATCTATTTTATCTATGTACTTATTTATCTTTTTTTATATGTATATATGTATATATATGTATACATAGATCTATTTAGATTTTATCGTGTGTTTAAATTCGTTATATTTTAACGAATCATACGTATATACTTGTATATATATATATTTATACATATAT